>NC_067153.1:61816691-61994191 GCF_903995435.1 Acomys russatus
TGTGTGTGTGGTGTGTGTGTGTGTGGTGTGTGTGTATGTATGTACGTGTGTGTGCGCACGTGTGTGGTGTGTGTGGTGTGTGTGTGTGTGTGTGTGTGGTGTGTGTGTGTGTGTGTGTGTGTGTGTGTGTGGTGTGTGTGTGTGTGTGTGTGTGGTATGTGTGTATGTATGTACGTGTGTGTGCGCACGTGTGTGGTGTGTGTGTGTGTGCACGTGTGTGCATGTGTGCCAGCCACACAGTATCTATGAAGGTCTGAGGACAACGCTCGGGAATCAGTTCTCGCCTTCCACCTCCTTCAGACAGGGTCTGCTCACGGTTTCTCCTGTGCTTCCTAGTCCAGGCTAGCCCTAGAGTTTCCAGCTTGTTCTGTCCTGGTCTCCCATCTCATCCCAGGAACGCTGGGCTCACAGTGTCTGCCACCACACCCTGGCTTCACATGGGTCCCAGGCACCCAGCCACGTGGTCAGGCTTACACAGCACCCTTATGACAACCTGTCTAGTAAGAAGATAATTTTAAAAAACAAAACTCTCTGAAGTGATTTTTTGTTATTATGAGAAACAACTGAATTCCTCATATGTGAAGAATTTGTGTTCTTCTCAAATAGTTATCCTAACTACACTGATTTGAATGATTTGAAGGCAATTTCTAGAACTGAAAGCTACCCTTGTAATGAATACACATTTCAGGAGTAAGAAGCTGGCCTTTGCTGTTGTTGTTGTCAGGGTTTGTTTTTGTTTTTGTTTTGAAACATGTCTTCTGTATGTAGCCCTAACTGTCCTGTGAGCTCACTATGTAGACCAGACCGTTTCATCTGCACAGTGAATTTGAGGCCAGCCTGGGCTACATGAGGGCAGTCTCAAAACGACAACAAAAAGAGTTAGGCGTTCTTTGCTTGTAGTTTTATCTTCCCAGAATATAAAATAAAGTTACTTCTTATGTGGAAACCTTTAAAAATAACTGAAACTATGTTCTATTAAAGAGCAAAAGCATTCAAAAATGTCAAGGCTTGAGAGTAAGTTCTGTTCTTTGTAAACAACAGCCACAGAAATGCCACACATCAAGGGAGGGGACTTCCTGACTCCTGCTTCCAAGCAATTCCAAATGATGAAGGTGGAAGTAATAGTCCTTCTGGAAAACTCGCTGCTGGCAAGACTGCACACTTCCTCTCATTCTGTTAGGAATTTACTTATTTGTTAAATTAATTAACTATTAAAAAACGATCCTCTTGCCCCCACACCCAGCCTTCTGTTTAGGATTTTAAACACACACGCAAGTGCTTCAGCAGATGACAAACCTGTGGGATTTTTTTGGATTCTGAAAGTGCTGAATAGCAAATTGTTGCAGGCTGAATTGGCTGCTCTGCTGTGGGAGTGGTGTTAAATCAGGGAGCCGATGCACTGCTAAGCAGAGGGCAGGCACTCTCACTGGGAGAGCGAGTGCAGGCTTTGAGGTCAGAGTTTGCTTGCATCCCATCTTTATTTCTTTTAAAAATATTTTAGCATTTATCATTTCACGTTCCAGGCATGTACATAATATACTTCTGTCATATTCACCTCCTAGTCCCACCTGTCAACTCCCTCCTACCCCATCTGGCCTCCTTTCAAACAGCAGTGAGGTTTTTTGTTTTTGTTTTTGTTTTTGTTTTTTTTGCTTGTCTGTCTGTCTGTCTGTCTATTTTTGAGGCCAAGCTCACCATGTAGCTATCCCCAGCTGGATTGGAACTTACTATGTAGACCAGGCTGACCAAGAACTCACACCTACCTGGCCTCCCCCACCTCTTAAGCACTGGGATTAAAGGCATGTGCCACCATGCCTAGCACTTTGTGACTTACTAACGGGTAACGACACATTTCTTGGCTTTGCTAAGCCCCAGCATTTTCTTTGCCGTAATGATGCTTCAGAGTTGTGATGCCAAGTAACGCAAAAGACACTGGCCCCTGCTGTCAGTCACTCCAGGTTCCTTCTCCCCCCAGGCTGAATTTCCCGAGGGTGAACTGCATGCCCCTCAGCAGAATCCGATCTGTCAGTTCTTCCTCGCTCTTTATGACAGAAGTCTGCAGAGTCGGGGGAACAGGAGAACACCTGAGCTGGAGGACCGGCCGGCCTCTGGGATAAGAAACTAGTTCAGCAGGAAGGGTGCGCTGTCAGCCCCTTAAGGATCATATGCCCAAGGTGTCCAGTCTCATCTCACACGCTTAATACCTCAAATGTCACTTGGTGGGGGAAGCCTCTCCAGGGACCGCTCGGAGAACAGTGCCCGGCTGTGGTGGAAGGCTGACCTGAGAACACCTTTTAGTCTTTCTCTATCCCTCTTTGTCCTCCTGTAATTTAATTATGTCCTTTCTTACCACAGCTTTTAAATTCAAAGACACTTGCTATTGGTGTCTGTCACCTTAAATTACCAGAGTCTGCCCGCCCCCCCACCTCCCATCCTCTCCCTGTGAAAGGCTCAGCAATGCAGCTGAGTCTAGGTTGCTTCTGGTTCCTCTTCCGTGTCTTCAACACACCTGCCTTTTCACAGTTAACTTCTATCAACTCGAAAAGGCAGGAGCAAATACCAAAATGCACAGCCTGTTGGGCGACCTGTCACACCCCTGTTAGCAAACAACGGATAGTATTTGTGTCCACGGGTCTGAATATATTTTTGAGATCATGGAGAAAAACGGACAGTTTTTACTTTCAAGGTACAGACAAAGGCGTAGAGCCATCTCCATGTAACCAGTCATCAATTAAAGTGTGTCTCGCCATTCCTTACCCCCTCTATGTACTGTTGCTGCGCCAAGCATGCTGCACTGTCTGTTAACCCTTTCACAATAAAAGCTACAAATTCAGTCTTCTAGGACAGGCAGCTGCATTAGAACTCACTTCCTAGTTTCGGGTTTGTTTGTTTGTTTCCTGGTTTGGTTTTGAGCCAGGCTGGCCTTGTGACTTCCACCTCTCAAGTGCTGGGGTTGCAGGCCTGGCCTCCCGCGGCCTGAGTCTGACCTCATCCTCTACCTCCACCTCCACCTCCACCTCCAGGCCTTCCCTGTGTAGTCTAGACTGGAACTTGACGTCCACCTGCCTAAGCGTCTCCAATGCCAAGATAGTAGATGTTCTAGGGCTGCAGGCACATGTACCTGGCTCAAAAGCTGTCTGTCTGTCTGTCTATTTTATCTTACCTATCGTGTGTGTGTGTGTGTGTGTGTGTGTGTGTGTGTGTGTATGTGTGTATGTATGTATCCACTTATCTGTCTATTGTGATAGGGTCTCATTTTGTAGCTCTGGCTAGCCTGGAACTTGCTATGGCTAGCCTCAGACTCACATTGATCCACCTACCTCTTTGCCTCCTCCCAAGTGTTAGGCTCAACAGTGTGTGCTACCTCCCTGGCTTTCTGTTTCGCTTGGTCATTTGTAAGTTCCAGCCTGTACAGTTAGCACTGCAAGATTTTATTCTCTCTGTTATAGTGTCTACACGTACCCACATCGGGCATGGTGGCACCTGCGTATAACCCCAGCAAACAGAAAAATTACCAACAAAAGTCTGTATTCACAAGGAAAAGTTTTGAGCTTTGCAATTATTGAAACCACTAAAGATCTCTGTCGGGCGCATCTAGTCTGTAGCCCATGCGCCACATGTGTCCCCTGATAGCTATGAACGTGTCACAGCACATTTATAGACGGGCACTCCTGAGGTGCATGTGGTGACATGCTGTTTATCCACAGAAGGTGTGGTTGGTGTTTCTTTTGTTTCTGGGACCTGGAAACAGATTGCCCACGAGTAAGGATTAATTTGCTATAGGATTAAAGATGACATTTCATTCTGAGTGTTATGTCAACTCTCTGTGATTTCAGCGTTGAGATGGTGGAGGTGGGAGATGCAGAAATTCAAAGACCCTATGTAAACAACCACCACCACCACTGCGAAGCCGAGCAGAGTGAGAGAAGCACATTCTTGTAATCCTAGCACTTCAGAGGTAGAGGCAGGAGGATCCGGAGTTCAAGGCCCCCTGGGCTACAGGAGACCCCTTTAGAAATAATTAATAAGTGAATATTAAAAAGTAAAGATAAAGCTGAGCGTGGTGGCGCACGCCTGTAATCCCAGCACTTGGGAGGCAGAGGCAGGCTGATCTCTATGAGTTCGAGGCCAGCCTGGTCTATAGAGTGAGTCCAGGACAGCCAGGGCTACACAGAGAAACCCTGTCTCAAAAAACAAAGAAATAAATGAACTCTGGCTCTTCATTAGTGCTGGAGTCACAGGCACACCACTAATGCTAGTCTTCTCCCTTTTTGTACACACACACACACACACACACACAACGTTTTAGCTCAGGAGCCATATGGAACAGGCCACGGGAGAGATTTGGTTCGCAGGTCAGAGATCACCAGCACCTTAATCTATGGCTGTGGTTAAAAGGAGCCGCACCAGCATTAAGTCATCCTCCATGCATTGTAGCTGACAGCGCAGGCTGGTTATCACTGTTACCATTTTGTCACTTGGAAAAGTGAAACAAAGACAGTCAAGATAACTAAGACGGCACCTCTGTGGCACTCAGTCGTGTTGTGTGGATGGAGATACACCTAGATCAGGAAATCAAGGCCCTCTGGGCACAGCCGATGAGGGAGTTAGCAAAGGAGACAGACTAAGTGGGGAACGGAGCTTGGAATGTGAGCACCATTACCCCAGAGGCTGGGAGCTGGGTCTCAGGACACAGCAGAGAAAAGAAAGAGCATGGCCACGCATTTCATGAAGGACAGAAACCTTTGGAACTATGGACCAAAACAAATTCTAATATTGTTTTGTCAGAGATTTGTCACAGCATTAAAAAAAAAAAAAAAAAAAAAAAGCTAGCACACTTGCTAGGCCTGGTGGGTCACACCTGTAACCCCAGCACACAGAACCTGAGACCCTGCCTCAAAAAACTAACAGTCCTGAGGATACAGAATACTTTAGTGGTGGAATGCTTTGCTAGCGTGCATGTGAAACAGCACCCTGAGACTTAACACAAAGTACTCTGTGATGGAAGTGCCACCTGGGCTGTTAAACTCAGCACACAGACAGCATCGCCTGGCAAAGGCCTGATCCACCAAATCTGTAGTTCTGGGAAAGTCTCTAAAGGGGCTAACCTTGCTTTTTGGCTTCTTTAGTTCAACCTGAGTTTGATTCCCAGGACTCACATGGCAAAGAGCCAACTCCTGAAGCACATGACCCTCTGACCTTCATATGTGTTCCATGGCACATGCTGCCCTTTACACGTACATACAAATAATAAGTACATGAAATGCAAATTTAAGAAGGAGACAGAATCATTTGTAGCCCAGGCTGCACTCACACTAGCCGTGTTCCTGGCTGTGGACGGACTTGAACTCCTGATTTTCATGGCTCCACCTTGCAAATGTTCATTTGCACCATGAGCCACGGCAGCCAGCTCCCTAGTCATCTTTTTTTTTTTTTAAATCTTGATTTCTATTTGTTGAACACTTAGACATAAGATATAATCCTCTATAGTAGTTTTTAATCCCATTTAGAGGTAACCCCCCGCCACCCACACACACACAGACTCCAGGCCAGAACCAGCCAGGTGTGCTGCGACTGACTGGCCTAGGCCCTGGCCACAGAGACAGTGAGATGTTGTTTTAAGCTGCTAAACTCGAGGAGTGATTCTTTAAGCAGCAAGGTAGTTGATTCATCGTCCTGTGCCATTTTGTAGTAAGGAATTTAGGAAGTTTTACCCAGCATGTAAATAGCATGGCACAGGGTGCCCGCCCTCACGTTTCTGGTTTTCAAGAATGTTGGTGTTACTGTATCTCTGGACTGAGAGATGTTCTGTTTTCCCACTTCCCTACCGTGTCTGTCTCTAGGCTGTCTAAGCCTGCTAATACAAATTAATATAATGTTTATGGTTTGTATCAGTTACATTGTATCTGTACACATGAACTAGAATGTGTTCCCAGCCCCGGCTCTCTCAGGACTTGTGGGAATTCATATCCTGTTCCTGTAGCACCTCAGTGTTCTCCTTCCTCCACAGCCACCAGCTCTCTGCTAACGTAACTATGGGAGAACTTTAAACCTCCCAGTCTTATGTCCTCTGCCATTCGGTTTTTGTTAAGTATTAACAACAATTTATTTATGTTGCTGGGCTCAGTGGCACATACCTTTAATCCCAGCACTCGTGAGGCAGACGCAAGTGGATCTTTGTGAGTTCGAGGCCAGCCTGGTCTACAAAAGAGAGTCCAGGACAGCCAGGACAATTACTCAGAGAAACCCTATCTCAAAAAACAAAAAAGTTTTATTTAAATGTTAAATATTTGCATTTATTAAATTAATATTAACAAAGTGAGTCTAGGACAGCCAAAGCTACACAGAGAAACCTTGTCTTGAAAAACAAAACAAAACAAAACAAAAAATAATATTAACTTTTTTTTTTTTTTTTTTTTTTTTTGGTTTTTCGAGACAGGGTCTCTCTGTGTAGCCTTGGCTGTCCTGGACTCACTTTGTAGACCAGGCTGGCCTCGAACTCACAGCGATCCGCCTGCCTCTGCCTCCCAAGTGCTGGGACTAAAGGCGTGAGCCACCACGCCCGGCTTAATATTAACATTTAATATGTTAAATATTAACAAAGTAATCATCATCGTCTTTCTTGAATTTGCTCTGGCTTATAGACCATTTGCTGGCTTTAAGCATCCAGCTCTTCATCCTTCTACCTAGGAGACAACCAGTGAGCTAATTCTTATCCGCTGCCTTCAGTGTCTATATAGTTATTTCAAAGTGTCAAAGCATATGAAATGTATATACTGCTGTGGGGGCTTCTCGGCCCCAGTGACAAGTTCATGATGCGCACCCTGGACTAGGAACAAGTTAACAAGCGAGCAGCAGTCTGCACATCTGACACTTGGGGGCACCTGTGTCCTTCCGTGCTTAGTTTGATGCATTGTGGACAGTCGTGTGGAAGTGTGAGTGTAGAACAGAAGGGCGATCTAGTGGGTCTACTGGGGCGAAATTAGCAAGATCTGATTAGCCGAATTCTCCATGTCTCCGTGTTTTCAAGGATAAGAGTGTTTCTGTCTGCTGGATAGGGAGACAGTGCCTTTCAGCTGAGGGTTTAGACACTGTTGTTACTTTGTGTGTGCCGCTATGATCATGGGGTATGTGTGTTTTGTGTGCGTGGATGTCTGTGCTCCATGTGCGTGCAGTTCCCACAGAGGCCAGAAGGAGGCACCAGATGTCCCGGGACTGGAATTACAGATGGCTGCCAAGTGGGTGTTGGAGATAGAACCCAGGTGCTCTGGAAGAGCAGCCAGTGCTCTCAACCACTGAGCCCCCTCTCCAGCACCATGCCTTTATTTGTTTATTATTGCGTTTTTATTTTATATGTGTATGTATGCTCGCCACAGTGCGCACATGGCGAGCAGAGGTCAGTTCTTGCCTAGCATGTGGGTCTTGCAGACGGAAACTTGGCTCGTCAGCTTGTGAGCAAGTGCCCTGACCCGCTGAGCCACTGCTGCACTGCAATGAGTGTCCCTAACCTGCGTTAGGGAGAAGGAGTGAATGGAAGGTGAGAGCGGGCTTCCTGTTCCTGCTGTGCCCTCGAACACCACACTGCCATATCTGGGTGTCACCTGTGAGTCCCACCATTGCTCCTGTGTGTTTAGCAGTAGCCTGTCTGTTCAAGCTTCCTCAGTCCTCTCAGATACAGTGTCAGAACTCATCATGTTTAGCAAACTGAAACTTTTTTAAAAATAAGATTCTATTTCTGTTAGTTATGTATAAGTGTGTGTGTGTGTGAGAGAGAGTGCAGGTGCCTGTAGAGACAGGAGCATTGAATGCCCTGGAGCTGGAGGTTGGGAACACCCTGGTAGCTTCTGGCTACTGAACTTAGGTCCCCTGGGAAAACAGCGAGTGTGCTCAGCCACCAAGCCATCTCTCCACATCTCTCCAGCCTTCCGTACTGAAATTTGTTTCTGTGGTCTTTCTACTTTGTAAGATGGTCTGAGGGAGTTTTAAATTTGTTTCTGTAGTCTTTCTACTTTGTAAGATGGTCTGAGGGAGTTTTAAATCTTTGGTATTCATCTTCCCCCTTGATTGTGTCGTGTATGTCACTTTATTTGTTCTTTTGTTTTTTGTTTTTTTTCTTGGTTTTTTTTTTTTTTTTTTTTTTTTTTGAGACAAAGTCTCTCTGTATAGCCTTGGCTGTCCTAGACTCACTTTGTAGACCAGGCTGGCCTCAAACTCACGGCGATCCGCCTGCCTCTGCCTCCCGAGTGCTGGGATTAAAGGCGTGCGCCACCACGCCCGGCTTTATTTGTTATTTTCTTGCTTTGAATATTCTTGAGACTCTGATGCCAAACTGGTTTGCTGTCCTTAGAAAGTGACTCTCTCTGCACAGAGGCATAGGTGAATTTTCTAAGAGATGACTAATTGGCCTTATTACCTTGCCACGTCCTCCCTTTTGGGGAGGTGCTAGGGACCAACGCTGGGACCTTTTGTGTGCTGAACAAGTGCACTATCACCAAGCCATAGCTTTAGCTTGGCATGTTCTTTCTTTTTTATTTTTTTAAATTACATTTTTTTGGTAGGGTGTGTGTGTGTGTGTGTGTGTGTGTAGACTCCCATGTGCCACAGTAAGACCTCTGTGGGAGCCAGTTCCCTGCTTCTGTCCGCCATGTGGGCCTTAGGATGGGACTCAGGTCGTCAGGCTTGGCAGCAAGCGCCTTCCCTACTCAGCATCTCAGCAGCCTGCTGGGTCCCTTCCAGGATAAATTCAAGTTTTCTCTTCCCTCCACAGAAATGTGATTGAATTTGAGTTATAGTTGTCAATATTAATTCTCTTTCGTTATTTTGGATTTCTTCTGTAAGGCACCAAATTTGTATGCTTAATCTGTCTTGTCTGGTTTCAATAATTTTTAATATTTATTTTTTTAGAGCCAGGCATGGTGGTGCACGCCTTTAATCCCAGCACTCGGGAGGCAGAGGCGGATCGCTGTGAGTTCAAGTCTAGTCTGGTCTACAAAGTGAGTCCAGGACAGCCAAGATAACATAGAGAAATCCTGTCTCAAACCCCCCCCCAATTTGTTTTTATCACACTTATTTATGTGTAGCTGTGTGTGTCTATGCACACAACTGCAGGTGCTGGCAGAGGCCAGAGGTGTCAGCCTGGGAACCAAACCCAGGGTTCTGGAAGAGCAGCCAGGGTTCTTAACTGCTGAGCCATCTCTCTAGCTCCCCTGTGTGGTTCCTGGGAGAGCACTCGTCCACCATACCTCAGGCCCTGGTTTGGATCTCCAGCACGCGGGAGTTGGGGTGGGTGTGTCTCTATTTTGTCTTCCTGTTTCTTATTTCTGCGCACTACAGGTTTTTCCCTAGATAGCCTTTTTTGTTGATTTGCGTCACATTCCCAGGGACAGGGACTCTGAGACAAGGTGCTTGCTGGAGAGTTCCTTGTGAGAGGAGGAACCAGCTGCAGCTGGCTAATGTTTAACAACCAGCACTCAAGGGCGAAAACTTTGGCCTGTAGAATTTGACTACTTTCAGTACGTGAATCTTTGTATTCATGGCTGTGTTCTCCGGAGCACAGATAACAGTGTGGTAATTGGGGATGGTGACTGCTGTCTGTTGGTTACTTTGGTTTTGAATATGATTTATTTAAATTTGACTTTATGGCTGAGTGTGGTGGTGAGTGTAGCCCCACCTGGGCTGCTGAAACAAGAGACTCTTGAGTTCCAGGCCAGCCTAGCTTCTCAGTGGGTTCTGGGTCAGCCTGAGCTACACTGCAAGCTGTGGTCCAAACCAAGTTAAGTTTTGTATCATTTAAGTTTGATAATGGCTTTAACAGCACGTTTGTAACATTTCTATGTATCTAACAGATGGCACCCAGGCTAGTGGGAGGCCGCTGCCCACATCACTGATCTTGATGGTCTCAGCTGGCCCCATACAGAAAGGCTTAAACAAACTTTCTTTTGGTTGTTGTAGTTGTCTTTAGACAGGGTCACCTGTACCCCAGGCTGGCCTCAAGGTGGCCATGTAGCTGGTAATGACCTTGAACTCCTTCCCATGTGCCCAGATCACAGGAGTGAGCAGCTAGGCCCTCACGTGAACTTTGAAACAGACTGATCCTTCAAAGACGTCCGTCCGATGATAAGGGCTTCTTAGCCCACCTGTGAAGTCACTGTCATCAGTCACATCTTGGGGAGAAGGGCTGACCTTGAATGAGGGATTCCCTTTGCCTAAAGGAAATGCTCAGAGAGTGGCTAAGGTCATCAGCAGCGTGCAATGTGTGCGCTTTAATTCTGAAGAGCAGCTGAGGGCACAGGGAGTAGCCCCTTCGGTTGTGTGTCTTCTGCTTTGGAACAGTATTCATTATGCTTTCATCCACACATGCAGTTCTGTCGGGTGTGGTGGCTCACGCTCTGGATCCCAGCACTTGGGAAGCAGAAGCAGGTGCCTCGCTGTGGGCCTGGGGTCGTGGGGTCTCCATAGTGGGTTCCAGGACAGCCAGGGCTACATAATGAGATTTTTTTGTCTCAGAAAACCCCAAATGAAACTAAAACAAAACCCAAAACTTATTATAGTTCTCGCACTCTGTGTATGTGTGTGTGTGTGTGTGTGTGTGCACGCGCGCAGGGGTGCTTTTCTTATTATAATTTTAGATACTAAATTTTCATTGTTACCATATTTTAATATATCTGATTTTTTTGAAATTATAATTACATTACCTCTTCCCTTTTCTCCCTCCAAACCTTCCCATGTGCCCTCCCCTTTCAAATTCAGGGCCTCCTTTCCTTTAGTTGTTGTTTTGTGTATGTGTATGTATGTACACACACATGTGCACTGATGCACACACACACATACTCACTCCTAAGTAAAGCATTCTCCGCTGATACAATGCTGCTCATTTGTATGTGTTCAGGGCTGACCGCTTGGCACTGGGTAACAAATCCTTGTGCTCCTCCCTGATTGCTTTTTCACAGTGGAGTCTTGGAGGGCTGTGGGGAAGGCCTGACAGGGAGGGCCGTGGGGAAGGCCTAATAGGGAGGGCTGTGGGAAAGGCCTGACATGGAGGGCAGTGGGGACGGCCTGACAGGGGGGGCAGTGGGGATGGCCTGACATGGAGGGCAGTGGGGACGGCCTGACAGGGGGGGCAGTGGGGACGGCCTGACAGGGGGGGCAGTGGGGACGGCCTGACATGGAGAGCAGTGGGGAAGGCCTGACCGGTTTCCCTACTTTGTCTTCAGCTCAAGGGCTCCACCTTCTGTTACGATGAGAAGCAATTGTCTAGAGTCTGAGGTTCTCTTCGTGGTTTAGGCTAGCCTTGAGATCTATGTCATGAAGAATGACTTTCCTGAGTTCCTGATCCACCTGCCTCCACGTTCTGGGATTACAGATGTATTCCATCATACCCCCTTCCTGCCCTCCCTGCCTCTCTCCTCCCTTCACTTCCTACGTGTTGCAGAGTCTCACACTGTAGTCCCAGCTAAGCCAGATCTGACTGTGTCGTCCTGGCTGGCCTCCAACTCACGATGATCTTTCCGCTGCAGGTTAAGTGCTGGAGTGCCTAACGTTCTCCCTACAGCAGCCACCCTCTGATTTGTCACTGTCAGCAACCGCCATCTTACTTTTTACATTCCTCTTCCCCAGAAGAGACATCAGGACCACCACCAGTGTCTCTCGGAATTCTCCAACGCTGACTCTGTGGCCTGTGCCAACATGCTGGGTTTGAGGCCAGTTCTATGCTATGTCCACTGAGCTGGTCTCCAGTGGCTTTCCCAGGTGCCGGCACGCCCTCCCGTCCTTAGTTCCATGTAGGCATTTCTATTATTATCCTCCTATTCTCACACTGGAGCCAAATTTGTCATCCTGGCAAACAATCTATCCATTCCTGTTCTTTTTTTTCTTTCTTTTTTTTTTTTTTTTTTTTTTTTTGGTTTTTCGAGACAGGGTTTCTCTGTGTAGCCTTGGCCATCCTGGACTCACTTTGTAGACCAGGCTGGCCTCGAACTCACAGCGATCCGCCTGCCTCTGCCTCCCGAGTGCTGGGATTAAAGGCGTGCGCCACCACCGCCCGGCTCCATTCCTGTTCTTAAACGTGTTACGTTTTGCCAGCGAAGCTTGTCTTCAGCTGGGCAGGGGCAGCACCGGACGCCCACTGTAAAGTGCGTGAGGGATCTGAATTAGTCTTTCCAGGCTGGCTTGGAACTTACTGTGTGGCTCATGGTCACCTCAAAAACTCTGGCCAATCCTCCTGTCTCAGCCTCCCAGGCTGCGATTACAGGTGTGTGGCCACCACACACCCTGTTATTAAACAGTTTTCTCTACAGAGTTTCTAAGCAGCCTGTGTATTGTTTCGTAAAAACACAAATGATGGATTAAAAAAGGGGGCGGGGTGTGAGTGGGATTCAGTGGCTTATGCCTTTAATCCCAGCAGATGTAGGCAGCTTTCTGAGTTCCAGGACCCAGAGAAACCCTGTCTTAAGAAACAAACAAACAAACAAACAACAACAACAAAACAAAACAAACAAAAAACAAAAAAACAAAAAGGCTGGAGAGCACGCAGGAACAGCAGAGCAGGGACTGTACCCAGAAGTCCCCTTTTCTCATGAAGATGTCTTAATGTCGGTGCCGTTTTGCAGATCAGGTTCCGTGTGCCATGGATCTGATCCTCAGCTTCCTCTCTGATTGTTGGTTTGTTTGTCCCTGTGTCTGTCTGATACTTGGTTTTGTTTTGAGGATTCAGACACAGCCTTTGTCACACCCCAGCCTCCCAGCCCCACTCACTCATTCCTTCATTGTTTCTTTGTTTGACCTGGAACTTGCTATGCAGACTACGATGGCCTCAGACTCACAGAGATCCACCTGCCTGTATTTCTGAATTTGGGGACTAAATGCATTGTACCACCATGCCCTCCTTTCCTCCCTCCGTCCCGCCCTCCCTTCCCCTCTTTCTCTGTCTCCGTCTATCTGTCTCTCTCTCTCTCTCTCGTTTGATTTTGGTTTTGCTGTTTGTTTTTTGGTTTTTTGAGACAGGGTTTCTCTGTGTAATCTTGGCTGTCCTGGACTCACTTTGTAGACCAGGCTGGCCTTGAACTCACAGTGATGATCTGCTTACCTCTGCCTCCAGAGTTCTGGGATTAAAGGCGTGTGCCACCACGCTGGGCTAGCCGCCTGGCTTTTACATGGGCTCTGAGAGTCCAAACCCCAGCTCTCCTGTTTGCACAGCAAGTACTGTGTCTTTATCTGCTGAGCCATCTCCGCGCCCTCTTTTGCTGCTGTTGTTGCTACAGGTCTCTCTGTATAGCCCTGGCTGGCCTGTAACTCACTGTGTTAGACCAAGCTGTCCTCCAGCCTCTACTGACACTCCTTACCTGTCTGCCTGAATGCAGGATGACACGCATGCACCACCATGTGGCTGCTTTTATTCTTGCACTGTCTTCAAGTGCCTAGTTTCTTCCTATCTGGAATGATTTCATAAAGGAGCTATTTGTTCTTTGAAGTCGTGGCAAAAGTCGCTGTAAAATCTTGTAAACTTAATGCTTCTTTTCTATTGGGAAGGCCTTTAATTACCAAGTTATTTATAGATAGATTGCTGACATTTTGTTTTTTCTGCCAATTTTGGTATTTCAAAAATTTTCCAAAATCATTCTCATCTAGAATTATCATTAGCCTATAATTAACTTTTTCCCCATCACTAGGGATTGAAAACAGGTCCCTGAATAAACTCAGCCATAGTTTTCTAGCGTGGTGATTTATTCTTCTAATCTCAACTACTCAAGATGTTGAGGCGGGAGGGTGAAAGTTCAAGACCAACCCCAGCAACCTAGTGAGCTCTCATTTCAAACAAGCAAGCAAACACGCGTTGTCCTCTCTCTGTGCAGGACCAGAGCACACACATCGTGCAAGTTGACTGTTTCCGCCTTTCCTGGTCAGCTTAATAGCTAAACCACAGTAAGCACTAGTTAGCTAAATGTACCGAAGAGAAGGTAGAAGCTCAAGTTGACTCTAAGGATGAATTTTAAAAGTTGAGGTCTTGCTAGGTGTGGTGGTGCACGCCTGTAATCCCAGCACTTGGGAGGCAGAGGCAGGTGGATTGCTGTGAGTTCGAGGCCAGCCTGTTCTACAAAGTAAGTCCAGGACAGCCAGGATAGCATAGAGAAACCCTGTCTTGAAACCCACCCACCCCCCCAAAAAAAGAAGTTATTAGTTTAAATGTACTGATAGTGAAAGAAACACAAGAACAGATTCTTTATTTTAGTTTGCTTTAGGCAGAGTCTCATTCAGCCCACTGAACTCACTGTGTACACAGAGCCTCCTGCTTTGCTTCCCAAAGGCTGGGGTTACAGGTGCGCACCTCCGCACCTGGGGTTACAGGTGCGCACCTCCGCACCTGGGGTTACAGGTGCGCACCTCCGCACCTGGGGTTACAGGTGCGCACCTCCGCACCTGGGGTTACAGGTGTGCACCTCCGCACCTGGCCTGCAGACTAAAAGCTGCTCTCTGGCTGTAACTCCATGAGGTTGTTTACTCGTATTGGCTGGAGCAGGCTTAACATCAGAACAAGTGCAAGGTCCAGATTAGGGGGTTCAGGAGAAGACAGAAGTTAGAGGCCATGAATTTACAGAGATTATTTTCTCTCTGTTGTTTTAAGTTGGGGGGGCGGTCTTTCTATGTAGCCCAGGCTGGCCTTAAGCTTCAATCCCCCTGCCCCAGCCTCCAGAGGACGGATTACAGGCATGTGCCACACATACCTAGTGCCATTTTATTTTTACATTTACATTTATAGCTGTAAAGGAAAGAGGGCAAAGGACCTGACAAAGAAAGGGGGATACAAGATTAAATATCTTTTTTATTCTTTCTTGTTTGTTTTGAAACAGTCTCATGGTGTGGCTCTGAATGGTTTTGAAACTTGCTATGCTGGTGAGCCTGGCCTAGATTCATAGAGACCCGCTTGCCTCTGCCTCCTGAGTGCTGTTATTAAAGGTGTGCACCTCCACGCCAGGCCATTCTTTTATTTTTATTTTATGCATTTGAGTGTTCACCTGCGTGTGTGTGCCTGGTACCTGCAGAGGCCAGTAGAGGGAGTCAGATTCTCCGGAAATGGAGTCGTAGACAGTGATGTGCTGCGAACCAACCTGGGTCTTCTGCAAGTTCTCTTAACCCCTGAGCCATCTCTCCAGTCAAAGGTTGGTTGATTTCTTAATGCTGGAGGATAATTTTGTCAGTATTTAAAAGCAGAATCCTCGGGGCTGGAGAGATGGCTCAGAGATTAAGAGCACTGGCTGGTCTTCCAAAGGTCCTGAGTTCAATTACCAGCAACCACGTGGAGGCTCACAACCATCTATAATGAGATTTGGTGCCCTCTTCTGGCAGACAGAACATTGTGTACATAATAAATAAATAAATCTTTTTTTTTTTTTTCTTCTTAAAGCATAACCCTGCTCTAGGGAGGAAGGCACACAATTTGTAAGCTGCCGCTTTGCAGGACGGATGGGGGGTAACTTAGACAAAGTGAGGGAGCCCAGGGTGTCTGCCAAAGTACATCCAGGCTTTGGCAAGACCTGAAAGAAGAAAAGGAAAAGTTACCCCTTTCTGAGTTAAGGATTTAATGAAGCCACAGGGCTACTGCCTGGAAGCAGTTAGCTCCCAAGATTGTGTGTGTGTACACACGCGCACGTACTTGTAAGATTCCCTCTTAACCACTGATCTTGTAAGATTCCCTCTTAATCACTGAGCCACGCACTCCCAGCCCCACTCCGTATTCTGCCAGCTGAATGTGGTGGCGGATGCGATGATCTGAAGGTAGGTCGGCCACATGGTGAGTTGGGGGCCATCCTGGGCTATTGGGGGCCATCCTAGGCTACATCAGACTATGTTTCAAAATGAGCAAAGTTGAGGAGTCTGGGACTAATGTGGCTGGAGAGACAGAATCACTTTAGAACTGCCCTTGAACGGGAAAGAGAAGGTGAGAGCAAGTGTGCAAGCCAAGGGGCTGCTAGCCAATGGGAATTGGACAGCTTATTGCAGAGAGAGAAGAGGAAGGTGCGGATAAAGACGGCTCGGCTGGGATGTTGGAGAAGATGTGTAATTTACAGGGAATGGGGCTGCGAGATAAGTCAGTGTCTAGTGCTGCAATTTCAGCACTGGATGCTAGAGAGAGAGGATTCCCCACCTGGCTAGCCACACGGACCAGCCCAGGGTTCAACTGAGAGACCTCGTCCCAGGAAATAGGCTAGAGAGCAACTGAAGACCCACATCAGCCTCTCAGTGTGTACACACACACACACACACACACACACACACAAAATAAAAATAAAGGTTGCTTTCAAATTCAAGTGATTTCCTGGGGTCTATTCAGGGTGCAGGCTTGGAGGGGACAGAGGACACTGTATTTAAGCTGGGCCAAACTGTACCTCCGGGCAGACCAGGAGAGGAGCAGTTGAGAGTGGAAGGGAGGGGCCTGGCTTCTAATTGCTGACCTTGGGTTTAAGCCGGGTTACAAAGAAAGAATAAAGCACTTGTGACATTGTGGAAAGGTTGTTCTGTTTTTGCAGGGCCTGAGTAAAGCCTAGAGGGAAGACTGAGCCACTAGAAGAGAGCAGGGACACCTGAGCTGGCTGCTGGTCTGAGCTCCTCGGGAGGCCTGGAGCTGGAGCCTGAGTCCCAGTTGGCTCATATCCCCCTGCACCTCTCGCTCCGCTGGCCTCAGTGAGCACCTGCACTCGAAGGCACCTCCCTCACACAGGAGCCTCCCTCACACACACAGGCACCTCCCTCCCTCACACAGGCACCTCCCTTCCTCACACAGGCACCTCCCTCCCTCACACAGGCACCTCCCTCACACACACAGGCACCTCCCTCACACAGGAGCCTCCCTCACACACACAGGCACCTCCCTCCCTCACACAGGAGCCTCCCTCCCTCACACAGGCACCTCCCTTCCTCACACAGGCACCTCCCTCCCTCACACAGGCACCTCCCTCCCTCACACAGGCACCTCCCTTCCTCACACAGGCACCTCCCTCCCTCACACAGGCACCTCCCTCACACACACAGGCACCTCCCTCACACAGGAGCCTCCCTCCCTCACACACACAGGCACCTCCCTCCCTCACACAGGAGTCTCCCTCACACACACAGGCACCTCCCTCCCTCACACAGGAGCCTCCCTCACACACACAGGCACCTCCCTCCCTCACACAGGAGCCTCCCTCACACACACAGGCACCTCCCACACACACACACAGGCACCTCCCTCCCTCACACAGGAGCCTCCCTCCCTCACACAGGAGCCTCCCTCCCTCACACAGGCACCACCCTCCCTCACACAGGAGCCTCCCTCACACACACAGGCACCTCCCTCCCTCACACAGGAGCCTCCCTCACACACACAGGCACCTCCCTCACACACACAGGCACCTCCCTCCCTCACACAGGAGCCTCCCTTATACACACAGGCACCTCCCTCCCTCACACAGGAGTCTCCCTCACACACACAGGCACCTCCCTCACACACACAGGCACCTCCCTCACACAGGAGCCTCCCTCCCTCACACACACAGGCATCTCCTTCCCTCACACAGGAGCCTCCCTCACACACACAGGCACCTCCCTCCCTCACACAGGAGTCTCCCTCACACACACAGGCACCTCCCTCCCTCACACAGGAGCCTCCCTTACACACACAGGCACCTCCCTCCCTCACACAGGAGCCTCCCTCACACACACAGGCACCTCCCTCCCCCACACAGGAGCCTCCCTCCCTCACACAGGAGCCTCCCTCACACACACAGGCACCTCCCTCCCCCACACAGGCACCTCCCTCCCTCACACAGGCACCTCCCTCCCCCACACAGGCACCTCCCTCCCTCACACAGGCACCTCCCTCCCCCACACAGGCACCTCCCTCCCTCACACAGGCACCTCCCTCCCTCACACAGGCACCTCCCTCCCTCACACAGGAGCCTCCCTCACACACACAGGCACCTCCCTCCCTCACACAGGAGTCTCCCTCCCACACACAGGCACCTCCCTCACACACACAGGCACCTCCCTCCCTCACACAGGAGCCTCCCTTATACACACAGGCACCTCCCTCCCCCACACAGGCACCTCCCTCCCTCACACAGGAGCCTCCCTCACACACACAGGCACCTCCCTCCCCCACACAGGCACCTCCCTCCCTCACACAGGCACCTCCCTCCCTCACACAGGCACCTCCCTCCCTCACACAGGCGCCTCCCTCACACAGGCGCCCATGTGATTCAGTTGCTGCTTTGCATAGTGTGCGGTTGTACTTTTTTGGTCTACTTCCTCCCTTTCCACCAAACAGTGTCTTTTGCCTCTAAGTCCGTTTTGATCTGATGTTCGTCTGTCTTTTGGTTTGCACGGTACTTCTTTCCTTCGTCTTAACTTGTTCTATCCTTTCAAGCCCCTTGGACACGTAATGTACTCTTTTTTCTTTCTTTCTTTTTTTTCTTTTCAAGACAGGGTTTCTCTGTGTAGTCCTGGCTGTCCTGGACTCACTTTGTAGACCAGGCTGGCCTCGAACTCACAGAGATCCACCTGCCTCTGCCCCGAGTGCTGGGATTAAAGGCGTGCACCACCACACCCGGCTGTAAGGTACTCTTTCCTGTGTGTGCTGTAACACTAAGCAGACGGTCTGCCGCTGAGCCGCAGCTCCAGCCCTCACAAATTCTTCACTCAGATGTTTGTTCTGTTTCGTTGTTTTGAAACAAGGAACTTGCTTTGCTTCGGGCTAGGGATCCATTTTCTTTCTTCTATCTCCTAAAGTGGGGCTCCCAGGTGTGTGCCGTCACCCCACCCTGACTTGGTTCTTGTTTCTCTGGGGATGTTTATATGGCTTATATTCTATTCATACTTGCCATCTGGACTCTTATTCATCTCCAAGACTTTCTGGTTGTCTTTTTTTTTTTTTAAGCTGGTGATCATGAGGATCAGCTGTCTTGATGGGAAACAGATGGAGAAAGGTGAGAGGACTAGAATCCCAGGTCTTCCTCCTGATGAGCTAGCGGTAGGCTCCTAGTGAGGCTTACCCTAAGCAGAATTACCTCAGGATATAGTCCCATGTATGAAGCCCCTTAGATATAGTCCCATGTATGAAGTCCCTTAGATATGGTCCCATGTATGACGCCCCTTATAGTCCCATGTATAAAGTCCCTTAGATATAGTCCCATGTATAAAGTCCCTTAGATATAGTCTATGTATAAAGTCCCTTAGATATAGTCCTATGTATGAAGTCCCTTAGATATAGTCCTATGTATAAAGTCCCTTAGATATAGTCCCATGTATGAAGCCTGGCTGTCCGTTGGTCCTACCAAAGCTTTCGCTGGCCTTTATTTTTTGCTTTAGACCCATTTATTCTTTTTTTTTTTTTTTTTTTAAATTAAGATGTTTATTATGTGTGCAGTGTTCTGTGACATGTGAGCCAGCACACCAGAAGAGGGCACCAGATCTCATTATAGATGGTTGTGAGCCACCATGTGGTTGCTGGGAATTGAACTCAGGACCTTTGGAAGAACAGCCAGTGCTCTTAACCTCTGAGCCATCTCTCCAGCTCTCCCCCCCCGCAGCCATTTAATCTTTCTTCCCTTTCTGTGTGTGTGTGTGGTGTATGGGCACATATGTGTGCCAGTACATGAGCCTGTATGCACACATGTGAAGACCAGAGAGAGAGATGTAGTGTTTTCCTCTGTCACTTTCCATTTTATTTTTGAGTCAGCCCCTCTCACCAATTCTGAAACTCACTGTTTGGCTGGACTGGCTGCTTAGAGAGCTCATGGGATCCCCCTTTCTCTATCCATGCCCCACTTCTGGGATTACAGTCACTCACAGCCATGCTTGCCAGGCTTTGAGTGCTGGAGATTTGAACTGAGGTTCCAGGTCCTCTTGTCTTCACAGCAAGCACTCTTACCCAGGGAGCCATGTCCGCAGCCCCACTTCTGATATGTTCAGACATGGCTTTGGGGACACTGACTATCACCTTCATGTCAGGGGCCCATACCAGAGTTCGGTGATGCTGTATTTCCCGTGATATCAAAGAGAAATTATTTCTTTAAGTTTTTCCTCTTTGGCTCTGTGAGTGTTTTGCCTCCATGTTTGTGTGTGCCACATCAGTGCACCGGGGAGAATCAGAGGAGGCGCCAGATCCCCTGCAACCTGGGATCTAGAGTGAGCTGTAGGTGACTGTGAGCCGCCTTGGGAGTGAGAAAATAGTACTTTGAGCCACTGGGCCATGGCTCGAGCCACGGCCCCCCACCCGACTCCTACTCCCGCCACCAGGTTCTGATGTAGCACAGGCTGACCTTGACCCTGATGGGTACCAAGGATGACTCTCAATTTCAGATGATTCTTCTGTCTCTGTCCCACTGACACTGGGGTTATAGGAAGACGCAGCCCCCTATAACCTTCTGCCTAGTTTTATGTGGTTCTGGGGACAGACCCCCATGCTGAGCAGGCGCTGTTCCAATGAGCTAGCTCTCCGGTCTTCTTTTCTTGGCGAGGAAAGTGATCTACCACTGAGATAAAGCCACCTCCTGCCTTAATTGTTTAAAATGTATTTTATTTTATTGGCATGAGTGTTTTATCTGCATGAGTGTTTGTGTACCACGTGAGTACATGCTACCAGAGCAACAAATGGAGCCATCTCTCTAGCCCCTCCCTGTTCCCGCCCCCCAAAAAGGAGCCATCTTAGCTCCTCCCTATCCCACCCCACCCCCCCGCAAAAAAAAGGCAGAAAGGGACTAGAGAGATGGTTCTGTGGCCACAGTATTTGTTGCTCTTGCGGAGGACCCCCTTCAGTTCCCAGTGCTCACATGGTGGCTCACAGCACCCTGGCTGACCTTGAACTCGAACTCCTGGCCCTCTTGCTGCTATCTCACCAGTGCTAAGATTACATGTTTATGCACTCTGCCTAGCTTTAATGTCTTTAAGGTCTACAGGTAGCACAGAAAGCAAAGAGTACACAAAATAATTTATATCCACAAAAGACAGAAAATAGGCATCTTGCTGAAACACTGAAATTTGCTTTCTACATGCTGGTCTTTAGTTTTGTAGTCACTTGGGGATCTTCTTAGACCTGGAGGCGAGAGAAGACAGTTGCATCACAAGGACAGTTATATCACGCACCAGTGCTGAGTACATTCACAGGACTAGAGGCGTGGCGTTGTCATGGGGAAAAGAAGTGCAGAGCGCCTAACACAAACCAAGGAAAAGCAGGACAGAATCCCCAGCTGTGGAAGGACCGGAAGGAGGCCCCTCCGGGAAGGACAGAGAACTGGAAGGAGGCCCCTCCGGGAGGAACAGAGCTCGGTACTAGCTTATCACATGCTGCAGACACTGCCACACCTAAAGCCTTGACAGCGGTCATCACCTCAGGGAACAGGCTTGTCACCACATTCCACACTTTCTATCAGAAAGAAACTATTAAGTTTCAAACATGTTTTCAAACATATACAAGAATAATCGGTGTAGAATAATTTGTAGTGTCAGAAAATACCTTAATGTCTATTGAAATGGTTCAAAAGCTAACATATCTATGCAATGTATTAGTCATATAACCAATAAAATGAGGACGTTTGTGTATATATAATTAAAAAATTTTTTCGAGACAAGGGTTTCTCTGTGTAGCCTTGGCTGTCCTAGACTCAATTTTGTAGACCAGGCTGGCTCAAACAGTGATCCACCTGCCTCTGCCTCCCGAGTGCTGGGATTAAAGGCGTATGCCACCAGGTCTGACGATTTTTTAATTTTAAAATTATGAGCTGAGTAATGGTGCATGCCCTTAAAACCAGCCAGCACTCGAGAGGCAGAAGGCAAACAGATCTCTTGAGTTTGAGGTCTACAGAGTGAGTTTCAGGACAGCCAGGGCAGAACCCCGGGGGCAGAAAGCCTGGCGGGCACTGAGACTGGGAGATGGAAGGCCGGTGTAAGGAGGAGATGCCGGAGCCAGAGGCGACCTTCAGGGCCAGGGCCAGGAAGCTGCCTTCTGTCTCACTCTGGGAGGGTAAGAATTTAAGTAAGCCAGAGCGTTTTGTTCTAACAAGTCTGCCACCAGAAGTGCTGTTTCACCAGCTTAGCCTGCCTGAGGGCACATAGTGCCAAACCACGGCTTCCTCTGTTCTCCTGCCCCATCCAGAGAGAGAGAGAGAGAGAGAGAGAGAGAGAGAGAGAGAGAGAGAGGAGAGACAGACAGACAGACAGAGACAGAGATGGACAGACAGAGAGAGACAGATACAGACAGAGAGAGACAGAGACAGAGAGATGGAGAGAGAGACAGAGAGAGAGGCAGAGACAGAGACACAGACAGAGAGACAGACAGACAGAAAGAGACAGAGACACAGAGAGAGAAAGAGAGAGAGGCAGAGACAGACAGAGACAGAGAGAGAGACAGACAGAGAAAGAGAGAGACACCTGGGAAGAACTGTTGAGGTTCATGGTCTGGGGTGCAAAGAGCAAATTACAACACTGTGGAATGCTTCCTCCCGTCACCCAGAACACCGCAGGCTTCTTCACGGCGTTTCTTTCTCTTACCACAGCACGTCTGCACTTTGACAAAAAAAAAAAAAAAATTTTTTTTCAAGTCACTGTAAAAGGTCAAACCACTGTCTGAAGAGACTGGTGTGTGAAATATGGCAGGGGTTAGGGGTTGTTGGGCCAGAAATCAACCTTGCCTCCTTCTTCCTCCTCCTTCCTCCTCCTCCTTCCTTCCTTGTCTTCCTCTTCTCCTCCCGGTTGTCCTCCATCTTAATTTTGTTTTTTTTTGTTTTTTGTTTTTGTTTTTTTTTGGCAGGATCGTACATAGTTCAGGATGGCCCCAAACCCACCATGTAGCTGAAACTGGCCTTGAACTCCTGATCCTCCTGCCTACACCCACTAAAGCAGTGTTTCTCAGCCTGTGTGGCACGACTCCCTTGGGGGTAGAATCACCCTTTCACGGGGCTCACATATTAGCGATCCTGCATATCAGATACTTATATTGTGTTTCCTAACAGTAGCACAATCACAGTTACAAAAGTATCAATGAAATTGTTTAATGGTTGGGGTCACCACAACATGAGGAACTTATTAAAGGGTTTTAGCATTAGGACCCCTGAGAACCATTCTCTTCCTCGCCTCTCTTTGCTCCCCCACCCCTCCTCCCCTCTCCTCTCCTCCCCTCTCCTCTCCTCCCCCTCTCCTCTCCTCCAAGGTTCTATGAGAATGGCCCCTTAACCTCTGAGTGTTTGCTTAAAGTTTTTTTAAGTCCAAAGTTCCAAAGCCTTGCATGTTCCTCAGAACAACCCAAACCACAGGTGGCGAGGTTCTTTCTCGGCTGTCACCCTCTCTCCAGACCCAGCTTCTTTTGAGCTTACTACTTTAACCGAATCTGTGAAAAAAACACCACAGCCACGACAACTTCTATCAAGGGAAGAGCTATTTATAAAAGGGCTCATGGTTCCGGAGGGCTAAGAGCCCGTCACAGCAGGGAGGCGTGGCGGGTGAGAGGTAGGAATGCTGGCAGGAGCAGGCAGCCAACTGACCACATCTTTTACTACACTCAGGAAGCAGAGAGTGAGAACTAGACGTGTGACAAACCCTCAAAGCCCGTTCTCAGTGACACTCTTCCTCCAGCATGGTTGTACCTAATGCCCCTAAAGCGCCACCAACTGGGAACCACACGTCTGAATGTGAAGTCAGCCAAGAACCACCCATGTCCCATCCCCAACCCCCGCCTTCAGTTGTCACCACCATTAAAGGCCCATGTGGCCAGGCATGGTGGCACACACCTTTAATCCTAGCACTCGGGAGGCAGAGGCAGGTGGATCACTGTGCGTTCGAGGCCAGCCTGGTCTACAAAGTGAGTCCAGGATGGCCAAGGCTATACAGAGAAACCCTGTCTCGAAAAACCAAAAAACAAAAACAAACAAACAAATAAATAAAGGCCCATGTGACATGTTTTCCCTATGTGCATGCGCCACACTCCCCAATAAAGCCGGGCACCATCACAGTCTCTCTCTCCTCTTCCCCCCTTCATGTCTCTCTCGTCCTTGGTTCAAAGGTGGCCTTCGTATACCCCTCCCAGTAAAACCTCTTCGTAATGTTTGTTGCATGGTGTGATTTTTGTGGCATTTCTTGCATACCTTTTTGTGGGAAAAAAAAACTCTTACTCTGAGCCTACGGGGAACATTTGTCATTCAAACCAGCACAACCTCCATATGAAGATCACAACATTTTATCTTCCTGTGGTGCTGGGACTAGGACTCAAGGCCTTGAGCTTGCTAGATACAAACACGCTAGCACAGAGCTATATTCCCAGCTCACAGGGCATTTCTGTTATTTTTAACTATATGTACGTGTCCGTATGTGGTTATGTGCATGCAGGTGCAGTGTTCAAAGAGCACAGAAGAGGGCATCATCCACTGGCACTAGAGTTACAGGTCACTGACCCACCCAGCATGGGAGCTTGGAACTGAACTTGAGTCCTCTCCAAGTACACGCTCTTAACTGCCTGAGACATCTCTCCATCCACATAGGCACTTTTTTTTTTTTGAGACAGGGTTTCTCTGTGTAGCCTGGCTGTCCTGGACTCGCTTTGTAGACCAGGCTGGCCTCGAACTCACAGCAATCCACCTGCCTCTGCCACCTGGCTCACATAGGCACTTTAAAGAAAAATAAACAAAGAACAACAACAACAGCAATAAAATCCATGCTACTTCATCCAAAGACTAATAATGTTAAAAACACAGTTCTTAACATTCAATTTAAATGTTCCTTTCCGCTCAACTTTTCCTACTGCTCTCATTCCCTATGAGGAAGGAGTGACTGACTGTGACAGAGACCTGGAAAAGTTAGGGACAGAAGCCGTGGGCCACAGGAGAGAACATTAACCCAAACTGTCCATTTCCTCCTCTGACAGCAGAGCAAGGCTAGAAGGGAGAGAGAACCCTCAAGTCTGAAATGAAATTAAAGCTCTGGACATTTTAATTACTGGTCAGATAAACTCATGTCACTGAAAAGTAACCATGAGCTGGGTGTGGTGGCACACATCTTTAATCCTAGCACTCAGGAGGCAGAGGCAGGCGGATGGTTGTGAGTTCAAAGCCAGCCTGGTCTACAAAGCAAGTCCAGGATGGCCAAGGCTACAGAGAGAAACCCTGTCTTGGGGGGAAAAAGAAGTAGCTCTGCTATATGCATAAACACACAGGGAGACATAGGCACTGTGAGAAATTTTTTCGTGTTTTGCTTTGTTTTTTTCTTTTTTCAAGACAAGGTTTCTCTGTGTAACAGCTCTGCCTCTCCTGTAGCCCTGGTTGTCCTGGAACTCACTCTGTAGACCCAGGCTGGCCTCAACTCACAAAGATCCACCTGCCTCTGCCTCTGAAGTACGCAATTAAAGGTGTGAGCCACCACCAGCTAAACTGACATTATAAATTCTTATAAATTCAACATGTGTTTATAACACCAGTCCAGAACTCCCACTTACTCATCCCCAAACCTTCAAATGAATTTTGAAACAATTTTATGCATAGTTGCCGAAACTGGAAACCATTCAAATGTCCTTCAGCCAGTGGATAAATCCAGCCTAGTCCCCCATTGCTCCCACACCACTCAGAGTACAAAAACAGATGGGTTCTTTATGAGCGATCCAGATGGATCATCTCACATGAGTTACACTTCAATTTATTCAATGTTCTGGAAAAGGTAGAACTCTAGGGACAAGACATAGATGCTGCCTGGCATGCATGCAGCCCTGGGTTCCATCTGCAGCACTGTATAAACTAGGAATCACAAATCTTAGGAGGTAGAGGCAGGAAGATCAGGAGTTCAAGGCCAGCCTCAGCTGCTAACAGCTACAGGAGACCTGTCTTGAGCAGAGGAAAATGAGGGGAGGGGAGGGGAGGGGAGGGGAGGGGAGGGGAGGGGAGCGGAGGGGAGGGAAGGGGAGGGGAGGGGAGGGTAGTTGAAGTTTCCACTAAACAGAGTCACTCACTGGAGCTTCTGTAGAACTGAGTCAGAAGTTACTCAAGATTCAATGTATCTTTTTTTTTTTTTAAGATTTATTTATTATTATGTATACAGTACTCTGCCTGTGTATACACCTACAGGCCAGAAGAAGGATTAGATCACGTTGTAGATCGTTGTGAGCCACCATGTGGTTGCTGGGAATGAACTCAGGACCTCTGGAAGAGCAGCCAGTGCTCTTAACTGCTGAGCCATCTCTCCAGCTCAGATTCAGTGTATCTTGTCTCAAAGCATGTTCACTGTTCTAGTTAGTTACTTTAACTGTTCTAGTTAGTTACTTTACTGTTCTAGTTATTACTTTTACTGTTTAGTTAGTTACTTTGCCGGTTGTGATCCTCTTTTCAGTTCATGGTTCTAGAAGATTCAGTCGGTTGTGCCCAGGAAGCATCGGCAAGAGCAGTGCAGCTCACACCGTGTTGAGCCGGAAAGCAGGTGAGAACACTGCGGGTGCTCTTGTTGGGGACTCCGTGAGTGGACGAGGTACACTGCGGGTGCTCTGTGTGGCCTCTAGTGAGTGGACGAGGGGTACACGGCAGGTGCTCGTGGGGATTCCAGTGAGTGGACGAGGCACTGCGGGTGCTCTGTGGGGACTCAGTGAGTGGACGAGGTACACTGCGGGTGCTCTGTGGGGACTCCATGAGTGGACGAGGTACACTGTGGGTGCTCTGTGGGGACTCCAGTGAGTGGACGAGGTACACTGCGGTGCTCTGTGGGGACTCCAGTGAGTGACGAGGGTACACTGCGGGTACTCTGTGGGGACTCCAGTGAGTGGACGAGGTACACTGGGTGGTCTTGGGGACTCCAGTGAGTGGACGAGGCACACTGGGTGCCTGTGGGGACTCCAGTGAGTGGACGAGGTACACTGTGGGTGCTCTGTGGGGACTCCAGTGAGTGGGGTACACTGTGGGTGCTCTGTGGGGACTAGTGAGTGGACGAGGTACACTGGGGTGGTCTGTGGGGACTCCACCCAAGCTGGAGTGAGTCTTTCCTCCTTAGTGACTTCTTTCTGGAGATGAGTCACAGATACACCTAGATGAGCCTCACCACCCCTAGGCCCTAGGATTCCGAAATCAAGACTGGCTAGCCTTGAACTTACTAAGTAGTAGAGGATGGCTGAGTCTGGCTCTACTACCTTTAATGCCAAATACTGGAATTACAAGAGTGCGCCGTCCTGCCCAGCCGACTTTCTTTCTTCATATTCTTTCCTTTTTTTTTTTTTTTTTTTTTTTTTTGAGGCTGGGTTCTCTGTGTAGCCTTGACTGTCCTAGATTCACTTTGTAAACCAGGCTGGCCTCGAACTCACAGGGATCCACTTGCCTCTGCCTCCCGAGTGCTGGGATTAAAGGCATGCGCCACCACCGCCTGGCCAGTGTTTCTCTTTATAGACCTATAGACGTCATCGTTTAATGTCAAATATACTGGGAGCAACATAACCTTGCTAGGTAGGACAGCTTAGAATTTGGTCACCAGATGTGTTGCCACTGGTACCAGGCAAAGAATGGTTGGTTGCTTTTCCCACACTGGGACTCACTGCGTGACTGGCTGTGAGAGCGGCTGAGCACCTGCCCGCAGGACTCACTGCGTGACTGGCTGTGAGTGTGGCTGAGCACCTGCCCGCAGGATTCACTGCGTGACTGGCTGTGAGAGCGGCTGAGCACCTGCCCGCAGGACTCACTGCGTGACTGGCTGTGAGTGCGGCTGAGCACCTGCCCGCAGGACTTACTGCGTGCGTGACTGGCTGTGAGAGTGCAGCTGAGCACCTGCCCGCAGGACTCACTGTGTTACTGACTGTGAGTGCGGCTGAGCACCTGCCCGCAGGACTCAGGACTCACTGCGTTACTGACTGTGAGAGTGCAGCTGAGCACCTGCCCGCAGGACTCACTGCGTGACTGGCTGTGAGTGCAGCTGAGCACCTGCCCGCAGGACTCAGGACTCACTGCGTTACTGACTGTGAGAGTGCAGCTGAGCACCTGCCCGCAGGACTCACTGCGTGACTGGCTGTGAGAGTGGCTGAGCACCTGCCGGCAGGACTCACTGCGTGACTGGCTGTGAGTGCGGCTGAGCACCTGCCCGCAGGACTCAGGACTCACTGTGTTACTGATTGTGAGTGCGGCTGAGCACCTGCCCGCAGGACTCAGGACTCACTGCGTGACTGACTGTGAGAGTGCAGCTGAGCACCTGCCCGCAGGACTCACTGCGTGACTGGCTGTGAGTGCAGCTGAGCACCTGCCCGCAGGACTCAGGACTCACTGCGTTACTGACTGTGAGAGTGCAGCTGAGCACCTGCCCAGAGGATTCACTCCATGACTGGCTGAGCTACAGGGAGGCTGCAGGGCAAAGTCAAGTCAGGCAGACAGACGCTGTGACCAAAACCTCAGTTACCAGAGCACCCGAATCTTTACTCACTGTGACCTGAGGGAAGCAAGAGATTTCCTGAAAGTCGCCTGAATGTCTAGCTGCAGCAGCTTTGGGATGTCCGGGTACCCTCCCAGCTGAGCCCACAGCGCACTCATTGGCGTCTTCTCCGTTATTGGGTAGCTTGAGGTGGACAGCTCAGCGTTCCAGACGGCCTCTGTCTGACCCTGTCTGCAGAGCCAGAACATGAAGCAAAGCGTGAGCGCCCTGAGCGCCACACCAGCCAGGACACCCAAGTCCCCACCCTGCTCTGTACTGTCCAGGGAGCCTTAGCTGTGGCCACCTGAGTAGAGAGATACGGGGAAAGCAGGATTTGCTGACATTGTTACGAAAACGCCCCTCAGACTCAGTCATCCTTCCTCACTCATACTTTCCTTAGCCCCATGAAGGGCACAGACCTGTACTCTGTGAGGTGCAGGTCAGCCAGGGCGACACAGTGAGACCCTGGCTCAAAACAGACAGGCCCAAGATAAAACAGCTTGCTGAATTCACTAAAGAAGCAGACACATTTATGCTCTTGTGCCAATCCCAACTGTGGGGAAAGAACTGAAATGTCTTTTAATTAAAAAAAAAAATAATAATAATAATAATAATAATAAGGCATTGGGTACACACTTACCACCAAAAGTTTAATATTATTCTACAACGTACCCGAATGTTTTGAACACGCTGGCTTTTGGTCCTCTTCAACTAATAACTTCAAGCCTGGCCGTTGAAATTTGGTAATATCACGCGTCTGCTTAAAGCCGGAGACCATGGGCGTGGGCTGGCTGAGATTTAGTTTAACGCCTTCTCAAGCTAAAAGCAAAGCCAACAACAGCCAAAACAAGTTAATAGATATGGGGGGAGGGTGGGGGGGCAGAGGGAAGCACTGTGTCATTTCTGAGACAGAGTGAAGTGTAGAAAGGCAAACCAGGAAGAGAAGAGGCAGACATATTAGGAAGTTCTGCCTTGGATCCAGACAGTGGTGGAGTAGCAAGCTACGGCTCCCCCACTTCCCCCCGGCCCCCCATTATTCCTTGAGGAGGACGGGGGCTCTGAGGCAGGGTGGCCTGAAGGGATGTCAGCCTTGAGCTTGCTGCTGTGTCTTCCATCCCTCACAGGAGTCTTCTCCCTTCCTGGTCCCCTTCTTCACGCCTGGACACTTTACCACTCTCGTTCTGACTTCCCTGACCCTAGACCAGTGGTTTGCAACCTTCCTGACCCCATGACCTTTAATGCAGCTCCTCATGTTGTGGTGACCCCAACCATAACATTATTTTCATTGCTACTCTTCTTTTTGTTTTGTTTTGTTTTTGTTTTTCGAGACAGGGTTTCTCTGTGTAGCCTTGGCTGTCCTGGACTCACTTTGTAGACCAGGCTGGCCTTGAACTCACAGCGATACGTCTGCCTCTGCCTCCCGAGTGCTGGGATTACAGGCCTGGGCCACCATGCCCAGTCTCATTGCTACTTTTTAACTGTAGTCTTGCTACAGTTATGAGTTGTAGTGTGGATATCTGTGTTTTCCCTGTGGTCTAAGCCGGCCCCTGTGAAAACATCAGTGGGGTCCACTGAAGGGTGGTGACTCACGGCTGGAGAACCCTGCTTTGGAACCTGCCTAGCCTCTGAAATGTCTGGGATGCTGTTCTTGCTAGATAGCTTGTGCCACTCACGCCCCATCTTGCTTACTCCATCTGTAAAAACCGCGTTTACTAAATCAAAAATTGGAAGTTTTTCTTGTTTACAAGAGCTATAGCATTTAAAATATAATTATTATGGAAAATTCCAGATACTCTAATCTGGCAATGACCAGAAATCTGTTCTACTCAAAAGAAGCAAGTATGAAAATGTTGCAAATTAATCAATTATTTTGTCCGCCCAAAGGCAGAAACTGGAGTTGCATGGCTAAGGAGTGCCAACTGATGCCTACGACCCCCTGAGAGAGACATGGAATGGATCTCTTCCCGGGACTCCCAGACAATGAACCCTGGGACACTTTGATTTCATAAAAAGAAGATGAGAAGATGATTTCTCCTTGTTGGCAGTGTGGTGGAAGATCCCTGTTTGTTGTTGTTGTCGTCAGTACTTGGGGGGCAGATGGTTAAGACAGGGAATTTACCTTATAGCAGAGGCTGCCCTGGGACAAGGGCCTCAAACGCTAATCCTTTTTGCCTCGGCCTCTCAAGCGCTGGGATTACAGGTGTGACCTGCCACACCCAGCTAGCCCTCTTGCAAACTAACACAGGGTCTAGTCAGGCAAATGTTATTGTAACATTTCTTTGGAGCTGTGCAAGATGGCGTGCTCCTTTAATCTGGGCACTTAGAAGGCAGAGACAGAGGCCTGGAGCGGTGGCGCACGCCTTTAATCCCAGCACTCGGGAGGCAGAGGCAGGCGGATCGCTGTGAGTTCGAGGCCAGCCTGGTCTACAAAGTGGGTCCAGGACAGCCAAGGCTACACAGAGAAACCCTGCTCGAAAAACCAAAAAGAAGAAGGAGGAGGAGGAGGAGGAGGAGGAGGAGGAGGAGAAGAAGAAGAAGAAGAAGAGGAAGAAAGCAGGGGGCTTGGAGAGATGTCTCAGTGGTTAAGAGTGCTGCCTGCTCTTCCAAAGGTCCTGAGTTCAATTCCCAGCAACCACAAGGTGGTTCACAACCATCTATAATGTGATCTGATGCCCTCTTCTGGCCTGCAGGTATAAGTGCAGGCAGAGCTCTGTATACATAATAATAAATAAATAAATCAAAAAAAAAAAAAAAAAGAAGAAGAAGGCAGAGACAGGTGACTGAGTTTGAGCCCAGCCTGCTCTACATAACAGGTTCCTGGACAGCCAGGGCTGCATAATAGAGAAGCCACGCCCCCTGCCCCACCCCCACCCCCACCCAGTCTCAAACAAAACAGAACAGCAACCGCGTTTCTTTGTTTTACAGCAAGCTGGGAAGAAGGCGAGTTACCTGGCTGAAGAAGTGCATCATGGACCACAGGCACCGCTTCCGCCTTTCCTCCAGCCCCTTCTGCTTTTCGGTCCAGACACACATCACCTTCTTCTGATAGTCATCAAGCCTGTTCAGCATGAGGTAGAGGCTCTGCGTCTCGTACCCTTTCCCCGTATTTTGGATGGCTTTTAATCGTTTGGTTAGGTTGTTTCTTGGGGAAAAAATCAAGAATTAGATCCGTACAGTTCCCAAGCCTAATTTAGCACACCCGGCTCCTCCTGTTTCTTTCCATTCTTATCTCAGTCTGAGTCAGGAGGAGGCACGAGACGGGGTGGGAGACTTGTTTACCTCATTTCCCTGTAAGAATACTTTTCTGGGGTTGGGCGTCGGTGGCACACGCCTTTAATCCCAGCACTTGGGAGGCAGAGGCAGGCGGATCACTGTGAGTTCGAGGCCACCCTGGTCTACAAAGTGAGTCTAGGACAGCCAAGGCTACACAGAGAAACCTTGTCTCGAAAAAACCAAAACGAAACAAACAAACGATAAATTTCTAAGTCTGGTGGTGGTAGCTTTAATTCCCAGCACACAAGAGGCAACGGGAGGCGGATCTCTGTGAGTTCAATGCCAGCCTGCTCCACAGACTGATTCCAGAATAGCCAGGGCTACACAGAGAAACCCTGTCTTGAAAAACAAACAAAGAGGGCTGGAGAGATGGCTCAGTGGTTAAGAGCGCCGCCTGCTCTTCCAGAGCTCCTGAGTTCAATTCCCAGCAACCACATGGTGGCTTACAACCATCTCTAATGTGATCTGATGCCTTCTTCTGGACTGCAGGTGTACATGCAGGCAGAACACTGTATACATAATAAATAGATAAATAAATCTTTAAAAAAAAAAAAGAGTTTGTATTTAAAAAAAAGAAAAACAAACAAAGAATACACTTCTAATCATCTACATTGGTTTCAAATTTGTATGAGATCTGAGGGGTGTGTTTGTGTGGGTGTGTGTGTTGTAATTAATTTTGCTTATTGTAATCCACTCTTTAGGGGGCTGTTTAGGGAGTGTTCTAATTTAAGGCCAGCCTAGGCTACATGCTAAGTAAGTTCCAGGCTAGCCTGGGCTTCAAAATAAGACCCTGAAAAACAAAACAAAAACAAAACAAACAACCAAACAAACAACAAAAAAAACCCAAGAAGATCCTATTTGACACCATCTTATAGTTTCTCTCTCTCACTTTGGTTTGGATTTTTGAGACAGGGTTTCTCTGTGTAGCTCTCACTGTCCTGGACTCTCTTTGTAGACCAGGCTGGCCTCGCCTGCCTCTGCCTCCTGAGTGCTGGGATTAAAAGCATACACCACTACTCTCTGCTTATAAAGTCTTTTCAAATAGTTATTGATTATTTTTATTCGGGAGGTGCACGTGCTGCCACACACATGTGGAAGTCAGAGGTCAAGCTCCAGGGGTCAGTTTTCTCCTTCCTTCAGGGGTGTCTCGGGAATCAAACTCAGGTCATCACTGGTTACCTGCTGAACTGAGCTTTGTGACTGTTCTTAGGTTATGTTGTTGTTTTTCATTTTTGTGTGTTTTAGAGACAGGGTCTCTCTGTGTAGCCCTGGCTGTCCTGGAACTCACTCTGTAGACCAGGCTGGCCTCAAACCACCTTTGCTGGAAATACAGGTGTGCGCAGCCAGCACTGCTGGCCTTTAGGTTGTATTTTGCTTTTCGTTCATGCAAAGTATTTATACTGCTCTGTTAATTTACCAATCTTCTGGGGTTTGAATGCTTTGAAGGCATTTTATTTATTGCCAGTTTGATATGGGTTTGCTGAGTGGGCTTGAGACGAGGTGTCACGTAGCTTAGGCTGGCCTTGAACTCACTGTGTACTGAAAATTACCTTGAACTCCTGAGTTTCCCACCTCCACCTCGTGACTTCCTTTTCTGTTGTTTTTGTTTTTGTTTTTCGAGACAGGGTCTCTCTGTGTAGACCTGCCTGTCCTGGACTCACTTTGTAGGCCAGGCTGGCCTCGAACTCACAGAGATCCTCCTGCCTCTGCCTCCCGAATGCTGGGACTGAAGAAGGTGGCCCTGGGAGGCAAGTGACTGTTGCTTTTGCAACATCTGGTAGGAAGGTTTCTGAGCCCAGCACCTCATACAGGCTGAGCGTTTTGTTCTCTTGCTTTGAAGAGACACCGTGGCCAAGGCAACCCATACAATAGAGTATTTTTCATTTGTTTTGTTTTTCAAGACAGGTTCTCTCTGTATAGACTTGGCTGGTCTTGGGCTCACTTTGTAGACCAGGCTGGCCTTGAACTCATAGCAATCCACCTGCCTCTGCCTCCCTAGGCCTGGATTAAAAGCGTGCGCCACCACGCCCACCCAGCGCAACGAAGCATTTTTATAACTGGGGCCTTGCTTACCGTTGGAGAGGGTCAGTCGGTGATCACAGCAGGAAGCAGACAGGCATGGTGCTGGAGCAGTAGCTGGGAGCTCTGCATCGGGATCCACAGGCAGCAGGCAGAGAGAGGGAAACCTCAAAGCCCACTCCCAGTGACATGTGACTTCCAGCAAGGCCACACCCTTAACTTTCCTAATGCCCCCTCAAACTCCCTTGATGATCAAGAATTCAGATCTATGAGCCTTTGGGCCACCGACTAGGCAAGTGCTCTACTATGGAGCTGTATCTCTGGCAATTAAAAAACATTATTTGGGTGCTGGAGAGATGGCTCAGAGGTTAAAAGCACTGGCTGTTCTTCCAAAGGTCCTGAGTTCAATTCCCAGAAACCACATAGTGGCTCACAACTATCTATAATGAGATCTGGTGCCCTCTTCTGGTACGTGGGCAGAATAATGTATAAATAAATAAATCTTAAAAAAAAAAAAAACAAAAAAAACCCACATTATTTGGGCTGGAGAGATGGCTCTGAGGTTAAAAGCACTGACTGTTCTTCCAGAGGTCCTGAGTTCAATTCCCAGCAACCATATGGTGACTCACAACCATCTATATTGAGATCTGGTGCCCTCTTCTGGCAGGGAGGCACACATGCAGGCAGAGCATTGTATACATAATAAATAAATAAATACATCTTTTAAAAAATATATTTACTTTTTTATATACGTATGAGTTTGAGTGTTTTGCCTACATGTATGTATGTTCACTGTGTGCATACCTGCTGCCCTCAGAGACCAGGAGAGTGATGGATACCTTAGAACTGGTGTTATAGGAGGTTATAAGCCACTATCTCCCTGATGGGAACTGAGCCCAGGACCTCACACATGTTGCACATATGTTCTTCCTCTGAGCTATGCCTCAGACCAGCATCATCACTATTTTTAAACAATTCTGGAGGTACTAACCAATTCATAAATAAGAAACAGAAACTGAGTGTTTAAAAATTAGAAAGTCAAGCCGGCCGTGGTCGCGCACGCCTTTAATCCCAGCACTCGGGAGGCAGAGGCAGGCGGATCGCTGTGAGTTCGAGGCCAGCCTGGTCTACAAAGTGAGTCCAGGATGGCCAAGGCTACACAGAGAAACCCTGTCTCGAAAAAACAAAAAAAAAAAATTAGAAAGTCAGCCGGCCGTGGTCGCGCATGCCTTTAATCCCAGCACTCGGGAGGCAGAGGCAGGCGGATCGCTGTGAGTTCGAGGCCAGCCTGGTCTACAAAGTGAGTCCAGGATGGCCAAGGTTACACAGAGAAACCCTGTCTCGAAAAAACAAAAAAAAAAAATTAGAAAGTCAGCCAGGTGTGGTGGCGCACGCCTTTAATCCTAGCACTCGGGAGGCAGAGGCAGGTGGATCTCTGTGAGTTCGAGGCCAGCCTGGCCTACAGAGTGAGTTCAGGACAGCCAAGGCTACACAGAGAAACCCTGTCTCAAAAAACCAAGCCAAAAAAAAAAAAAAAAAAAAAAAAAAAAGGAACAAAGGAAATCTTTGAGGCTGGATGGCACAGAGGTTAAGAGTACCTGCTGCTCCTGGTGAGGGCCTGGGTTAGATTCCTAGCACCCATGTGGCAGCTCACACACCCAGTTCCAGAGGATCTGATGCCCTCTTCTCACCTCTGTGGGCACCAGGCACACACATGGTACAAGGGCATCAATGCAAGCTAAACATCCACACTCAGAATAAAATAAAAGTTGAAGGAAAAGAAGGGCTGGGATGTTTGCTCAATGTAGACACCACAAGCTTAGTGCTCAGAAGATCCTGGGTCCCTTCCTGACCATCTTAATAAAGCAACACAGGAAAAACTGTAAAAACAAAAACAACAAAGACAAAACAACAAAAAGCCGGCTTCATGTTGATCTAGAAATGTTAAGCTTTTTCCCATTTGTACAGGGTTAATATATATATATATATATATATATATATTTTTTTTTTTTTTTTTTTTTGGTTTTTCGAGACAGGGTCTCTCTGTGTAGCCTTGGCCATCCTGGACTCACTTTGTAGACCAGGCTGGCCTCGAACTCACAGCGATTCGCCTGCCTGTGCCTCCCGAGTGCTGGGATTAAACAGGGTTAATATATTAAATATTTAAAGGACTTATCTATCTGGTTTGATTGCCGAGACTGGTAAAAGTAGTCTCTAAATATTGGCAGGTGAGAGGACTAGCCGGGCATGGTGGCTGTTACCCCAGCTCTCAGAAGACCAAAGCAGGAGGGCTGACATGAATGGGAAGCCAGCATGGACTATACAGTGAATACGTGCCATCCTGGACGACACAGACTCTGTCTCAACAACAACAACCTCAAAGAAAAGCCGGGCGTGGCGGCACTCACCCGTAGTCCCAGCACTCAGGAGGCAGAAGCAGGTGGATCTCTGTGAGTTCGAGGACAGCCTGGTCTACAGAGCAAGTTCAGGACAGCAAGGACTACACAGAGAAACCCGGTCTCAAAAACAAAAACAAACAAAAAAACCCTAAAAAGCAAACCAAACCAAAAACCCTCAAAGAATTTCTAGTAGATGTACATTTAAATTCCTTCAGTGGGGGCTGGAGAGATGGCTCAGTGGTTAAGAGCACTGCCTGCTCTTCCAAAGGACCTGGGTTCAATTCCCAGCACCCACATGGCAGCTCATAACTGTCTGTAACTCCAAGATCTGACATCCCCACACCAATGCACATAAATTAAATAAGATATTAAAAAAAAATAAAAATAAATTCCTTCAGTGGAGGGAAAGGTGGGTTATGCAGTGACCAAGTAACTAGACAGGAATGAAAAATGAGGCCTAGATTTCATGGTTGAGAGCTATAAGCCAAAGACTTCTATGAAAGGCAAACAGACTGAGAAAGTTTTTTGTTTTGTTTTGAGACAAGATCTCCTGGCTGGCCTGGAACTCACTATATAGAGCAGGCTGGCTCCTAACTCTGAGAGGTCTACTTAATTCTCTTCCTAAGTGCTGGGACTAAAGGCATGAACCACCACACCAGATCCCAACTACTTTTCTTTTCTCTCTCTTCTTCTTCTTCTTTTTTTTTTTTTTTTTTTTTTTTTTTTTTTTTTTTTTTTGAGACAGGGTTTCTCTTGTAGTCCTGGCTAATCTGGACTCACTTTGTAGACCAGGCTGGCCTCAAACTCACAGAGATCCACCTGCCTCTGCCTTCTGAGTGCTGAGACTAAAGGCGTGCGCCACCACACCCAGCTTCTTTCTTTCTATTTGTTGATTTGGAGACAGAGTCTCATGTGATCCAGGATTGGCCTCAAATTCATTAAGTAGCTAACAATTGCCCCTGAATTCCTGATCCGCCTACCTCTACCTCTAAAGTATTTGTAATAAAAAGTATAGACCGCCATGCCTGGCCTTTTCTGATATTAAAAGAAAAATGAGGGCTGGGTGTGGCTATGCACACCTTTAATCCCAGCACTCAGGAGGCAGAGGCAGGTGGATCGCTGTGAGTTCAAGGCCAGCCTGGTCTACAAAGTGAGTCCAGGACAGCCAAGGCTACACAGAGAAACCTTGTCTCAAAAAACCAAAAACAAAACAAAACAAAATTTAGAGTCTGCGATCTGATAAACATGAAAGCTCTAGGCAATTAAGGAAGGTGTTTGACATTAGGACTATACCAGAAAACAGTATCATAATAACTATATCTACCTGGCAAGCTGGATGAGCCTGTAGGCAACATACTTTCGGGACAGATATCCCAGCCGAACTGTGTTCGTATGGAGTAGATCAACTATGAGACCCCTGGCCATTGTGTGGTACTGTGAAGGAAGTCCAGACATCTGTGCAGCCTGATTTAATATGGCCAGGTTCTTCCTCTGAGCTTCCACATTAATATAATATCTGTCTTCAAGGTGCTGGTCAGTGAGTGGGGTCCCTGTTGCCTTGGCTTTCCTGGCATCTGGCGTTGGTATCCAGGGCTTGTCTATTGCAGGGAGCCGAGGTTCCGGGCCCCTTTGGGAAGGTAAGATCAGATGCATTTGGGAGGGTTGAGTGGTAAGAGATGGTAGAGATGTTAAAGCCTTCTCCTGCCTGGAAAGGGATCTCTCATCAACGTGAGGGGACTGTGGTCCTGGTATCCTAGAACTGGTGACATAAGGCTGAAACTTTCCAAACGGCTTCATGTCAAAAGAATCTTGGAGTACCCGAGTTTGTCCTGTAGTGTCAGAAGCCTTTGGTATTTGGATCTTCTCCGTAGGGAAAGGAGCCTGAGAGACCTCAAAACCCAGAGCAGCACTTGGGTGAGCACTTGCCAGTTCAGGTTTCGGAGAGGAAACAGCTCCTGATGGTTTCTGAGTGACTTGAAAGGGAGAAATTCTCTGAGGTCTCCCAGGAATTGGGGATGCCTCTGCCGGCGAGGGATGCGGCGACGTGGGAGAGATTACAAAGGGGAAGGGTTGCTCGGGGCTGGTCCATGGCGGGATTTGCTGTGCAGAGTATGTGATACCCAGCCCACTGTAGGGAGCGTGCTCAAAGGCGGCAGGAGGCTGGAAGGGGAGAAACCTGGGGATGGTAGAGCCTCCGGGAACAAGGAGCTCTGGACTCTCTTCCAAGATGGGCGGGACTGCAGATACAGGAGGTGGCTTGGGGCGGAAGATGGTTTCTGATGGTAGAGGTGGCCAAGTGTCTCCAGGTCTGAAGATATGCCCAGGACCAAGGGATGGTCCTAGAGTGGGAGGAGCTCCAGGTGTTGGGAGCTGTCTAAGCAGAGGAGGGACTTCCGGTGCTAGGGGCTGTGCAGGCATGACTTGACCTCTGCCTGCGAGAATCTGTCTGTATATAGGAGAGACGCCTGGTTCTTCAAGCTTCTCAGAGTCAGGAAGAGTCCTCAGTCCTGGGCCAGTCCAAGGGGTTAGAGGGGCGAGGGTAGGAGAGGGCGGTAATTTCTCTAACGGAATAGAAGTGGGGGGAAATTCCATCCATTTTTGAGGTAGTCGGTCAGTGAAGGGAACAGCGGCTCCCAGTCCTTGTAGTTGGTTAGGGGCCATAATGTCAGATGCCTCCGGAGCCTTTTCAGGCGCGATTAAAACTCCCCACTTCCAGGCCAGTTCTGCAGTGAGCGCTTCCTCTAGCGCTGCCACCTGCTCAGAGGTAAAGGTGACAGCTGCTGCCTGAATTTGTTCGTAGGTGAAAGTGACACCCAACTCCTGGGCTTTTTCAAGAGCGATAGTGAACGTTAGTGTTCGCGTGTGCCTAGGAGCAAATTGGTCGTGCAAGGAAGGAGCCTGCCCCCATGTGAGGGGAGCCTGCAGTGCCTGGACTTGTTCGAATGCCTGGGTCTGGCCTGGTGTGGGAGTGATTTCCAAAGCCAAGCCCTGTCTCTGTGCAAATGGGACTCCGAACGCCAGGGACTGTTGAGCAGGTAGTGGAATTTCAGTTGCCTGGGTCTGTTTAGAAGGGATAGCTGGTTTTGGTGTCTCAGTAGATTCAGGGATAATAGGGATTTTCGGGGTTTGAAGTTGCTCCATAGTAAAGGGACTCCTTCCTGCTTCTGCCTGTTCAGGAGTTAATGGCACATCCAAACCCCGGAATTTCTGAGGCAGAAGAACGCCCTGAGCCTGTCTCTGTGGAAGAGAGGGACTGATCCCCAGGGCCTCAGCCTGCTCAGGGGTGAGTGCAATCCCGAGAGCCTGGGCCTGTTCAGGGCTCAGAGGAATTCTCGGTGCCTCAGTCGGCTCAGGGGGGAGTTTGACTCCCAGGGCCTGGGCCTGCTCTGACCTCACAGTAATTCTTGGTGCCTCAGCCTGCTCAGGGGTGAGTGCGATCCCAAGAGCCTGGGCCTGCTCAGGGCTCAGAGGAATTCTGGGTGCCTTGGTCTGCTGAGGGGGGAGTTTGACTCCCAGGGCCTGGGCCTGCTCAGGGCTCAGAGGAATTCTGGGTGCCTCGGTCTGCTCAGGGGGGAGTTTGACTCCCAGGGCCTGGGCCTGCTCAGGGCTCAGAGGAATTCTGGGTGCCTCGGTCTGCTCAGGGGGGAGTTTGACTCCCAGGGCCTGGGCCTGCTCAGGGCTCAGAGTAATTCTGGGTGCCTTGGTCTGCTCAGGGGGGAGTTTGACTCCCAGGGCCTGGGCCTGCTCAGGGCTCAGAGTAATTCTGGGTGCCTTGGTCTGCTCAGGGGGGAGTTTGACTCCCAGGGCCTGGGCCTGCTCAGAGCTCAGAGTAATTCTGGGTGCTTTGGTCTGCTCAGGGGGGAGTTTGACTCCCAGGGCCTGGACCTGCTCAGAGCTCACAGTAATTCTGGATGCCTTGGTCTTCTCAGGGGGGGGTTTGACTCCCAGGGCCTGGGCCTGCTCAGAGCTCACAGTAATTCTTGGTGCCTTGGTCTGCTCAGGGGGGAGTTTGACTCCCAGGGCCTGGGCCTGCTCAGAGCTCACAGTAATTCTTGGTGCCTTGGTCTGCTCAGGGGAGAGTTTGACTCCCAGGGCCTGGGCCTGCTCAGAGCTCACAGTAATTCTTGGTGCCTTGGTCTGCTCAGGGGGGAGTTTGACTCCCAGGGCCTGGGCCTGCTCAGGGCTCGCAGTAATTCTTGGTGCCTTGGTCTGCTCAGGGGGGAGTTTGACTCCCAGGGCCTGGGCCTGCTCAGGGCTCGCAGTAATTCTTGGTGCCTTGGTCTGCTCAGGGGGGAGTTTGATTCCCAGGGCCTGGGCCTGCTTAGAGCTCAGAGTAATTCTGGGTGCCTTGGCCTGCTCAGGGGAGAGTTTGACTCCCAGGGCCTGGGCCTGCTCAGGGCTCAGAGTAATTCTGGGTGCCTTGGCCTGTGCAGGGGGAAGTTTGACTCCCAGGGCCTGGGCCTGCTCAGGGCTCAGAGGAATTCTGGGTGCCTTGGCCTGCTCAGGGGGGAGTTTGACTCCCAGGGCCTGGGCCTGCTCAGGACTCAGACTGACCTGTGCCTCGGCCTGCTCAGGAGTGAAGGTGAGGCCCAGGGCCTGGGCCTGCTCAGTGGTGGGACTGATCCTTGGGACCTGGGCCCACTCAGGCATGAGGGTGATCATGTCAGCTTCAGGCTGAGGGGTAGGAGGTATTCCCAGAACATGGGCCTGCTCAGGAGTGAGAGTGAGGCCCAGGGCCTCAGCCTGCTGAGGGGTCAAACTGATCTTCTGTGCCTTGGCCTGCTCAAGGGTGAGAGTGAGGCCTAGGGCCCAGGCCTGCTGAGGGGTAATAGTGATATTCGGGGTCTTGGCTTGCTCAGGGGTAAGAGTGATGCCCAGAGCTTGGGCCTGCTGAGGGGTGAGATATATCTTCTCTATGTAAGCCTGCTGAGGTGTGGGAGTAAGCCCCAGGGCCTGGGCCTGCTGGGGATTAAGACTGATTTCCTGTGCTTGGGCCTGCTCAGGAGTGAGAGTGATCTTGAAAGCTTCGGGCTGAGGGGTAGGAGCCATTCCCAGGGCCTGGGCCTGCTGAGAAGTGAGAGTGAGGCCCAGGGCCTCAGCCTGCTGAAAGGTCAAACTGATCTTCTGTGCCTTGGCCTGCTCAGAGGTGAGAGTGAGGCCTAGGGCCCAGGCCTGCTGAGGGGTAACAGTGATATTCGGTGTCTTGGCTTGCTCAGGGGTAAGAGTGATGCCCAGAGCTTGGGCCTGCTGAGGGGTGAGATATATCTTCTCTATGTAAGCCTGCTGAGGTGTGGGAGTAAGCCCTAGCGCCTTGGCCTGCTGGGGATTAAGACTGATTTCCTGTGCTTGGGCCTGCTCAGGAGTGAGAGTGATCTTGAAAGCTTTGGGCTGAGGGGTAGGAGCCATTCCCAGGGCCTGGGCCTGCTGAGGAGTGAGAGGGATCTTGAGAGTTTCGGGCTGAGGGGTAGGAGCCATTCCCAGGGCCTGGGCCTGCTGAGGAGTGAGAGGGATCTTGAGAGTTTCGGGCTGAGGGGTAGGAGCCATTCCCAGGGCCTGGGCCTGCTGAGGAGTGAGAGGGATCTTGAGAGCTTCAGGCTGAGGGGTAGGAGCGATTCCCAGAGCCTGGCCTTGCTGAGGGGTGAGAGTGAGGCCCAGGGCCTGGGCCTCCTCTGGCATGATGGTGATCTGCTGTGGTTGGGACAGCTGAGTGGTTAGGGTTAACTGCAGGGCCTCGGCCTGCTCAGGGGTGAGATTAAGCCTTTGCACTTCGGTCTGATGAGGGCTGAGTGTGACTCCCGGGACCTGGGCTTGCTGAGGAGTCAGACTGACCCTCTGTGCTTCAGTCTGCTCAGGAGTGAGAGTGACGCCTAGGGCCTGGGCCTGATCAGTGGTAAGAGTAAAGCCCAAGGCCTGGGCCTGCTGAGGGGTTAGACTGACCCTCTGTGCTTCAGTCTGCTCAGGAGTGAGTGTGAGCCCTAGGGCGTGGGCCTGCTGAGGGGTCAGACTGACCCTCTGTGCTTCAGTCTGCTCAGGAGTGAGAGTGATGCCTAGAGCCTGGGCCTGCTGATGGGTCAGACTGACCCCTGGTCCCTTTTCTTTCTCAGGGGCGGGAGTGATCCCCAGTTCCAGGGCCTGCTGGGAGGTGAGAGTTACATCTTTTACTTGGACCTGCTGGTGAGGTAGAGCTGTACTCTGGGTAAGTGTGACCTCAGGTAGTTGTAGTTCCATGCTTGTTAGGGGCATTTGCATGTCCTGGGGTTTTTCTGACATGAGAGACCCCTTTGGAGTCTCTTTCTGCTTGAGGGTCCTAGTAATGACTGGCTGAGTTCCCAGCCCTTGCTCCCTCTCGGCTGTGAAGGGACTCTCTGTTTCTATAGTGTGTTCCTGAGTAAGAGGACCTCTCAGAGTCTTTGTCTGCTTAGGGGTGAAGGGTGTCGTTGCAACGTGAGACATCTCAGGCTCTGCCATCTGTGCCGGTGCAGGGACAGGCATCGGGAGGGGCTTTTGAGAAACAAGAAGGGCCCCGAGAGAGGAGGCGTACATCTTTTCATCAGAAAGCCTCTCCGTTTGGTCAGAATCCACTTGGAACGCTTGGGCTTGAGTTGTCTGCGGTTTCAGGGTCTTCGCCCACCTGGGGTTTAAGAGCATTACAGACTGGTTGAACATTCTCGCTAGGTCTGAAGGTTTGGGCTTTTCCAGTTGTTTCAGTTTGCTGTCCTGCCTCTCGCCCTCTTCGCCATCTCTCCCGGGCAGGTCTGGCTGTTCCAGCTGCTGCGCTCGCTCCCTTCCCCTCTGCCTTTGTCGCCTTTGCTCCTCCTTCCACATCTCCTCTTCCTGCTTTTGAAGTTCTCGTCTGTGGGCCCTGGGGTCTCTGTCACCCTCCAGTTCGTCTAAGAGCACTTGCACTAGTTTCCTAATGGCCGGGTCTGTGATCTCGCTTATGAGGAGCTTGCTCACGTCTGTCTTGGAGGTGGCTACAGTGTCCCTATGGAACAGCTGTGGCATGGCAGGGGTGACCTTCTGTTGTTTACTGAATTTCTCTCTAAGTTGTTCCCTTTTTGCATCTTTGTATGTCCTCACGGTTTTAGTCACGGCTTCGGCCACCTTCTGGAAATAATCCTCCACGTTGGTCTTTATGGCGTCTAACTTTTCAACCTCTGCTCTTCTCAGTGACCCCTCCTCCTTCTGTGTGCTGCTCGGGTCAAACGCCTTCCCGACGTTGTTCGCTCTCTCCCTTAGGAAAGCCAGTATGGCTCTGTGAAACGACTCTAGATTAGTCTGTTCGCTTTCCTCGAGACTCGCTAAAGCCTGTTTAAGGGTCTTGGGTTGTAATTTACCAAGTTGTTTTGCTTCTTCAGGTTTTCCTGATAGGAGTTTTTTCCACCTTGTGTCCATTTTGCGTAGCTCTGGGGCGCTCTCGGGCTGGGCCGTCTTGGGCAGCTCTGCTTCAGCCTTGCCTTCTTTGTCCGTCCTAGCCGTCGAGCTTTGTTTAACATCTTCTGTCGCTGGGCCTCTTGTGAGTGAGTGCTCGGCTTTGCCCTTTTTGACTCGGTCCCACATGGCACTCGGTCCACCTTTGACAGCAGGACCCTTGGCCTTCCAATCTTTCTTCCTCTTTTCCAATGCTTGTAGAACGGCTAGCTGACTGGACTTGATCTCAGCGGCTCTCCTTTCCTCCTCCTCTTCCAGATTTGTGTCCTGGGTCTCAGCTGCAGGCGGTCCTGTGGGCCTGCCCGTGGGCCTGCCTATGGGCAGGCCTTTGAACTTTCTCTGGCTCTCGGTAGCCTCAGCTTTCTTTGTGGCATCCGGAGCCCCTTCACCTTGGGCTACAAATGTCATAGAGGAGTCCCACTTCACTGCAGTGCCCCTAGCCCCCTTCTTTTGGGAGTCATCTATCATCTTTTCAAGCTCTTTGTTTAAAAGGCTGTCAATCTCCTCCGCGTAGGCTTTCTTGTCTATGGATGCCTGTGAAACCTCCTCAGTCAGCGTTCTGAAGGATGGGGTCGGGAGAAGCACTTGGTGTCCCAGATAGTTTTTTACTCGAGTAAGTTGGTCGCATCTTTCTTCTGCTTCTCTAAGTCTCTGCTGAATCATTTCATTTTCTTCAGTGAGTTCTTGGATAATCTTCTGGGAGACGTCTTTTTCTCCCATTTCCTCCTCACACACAATCGTGCTGCTAACGTGAAGGCTCACAAGTTTTAGCTCCTCATTGACTGTACTCAAGGCCCTGGACAGGTTTAGCACCATTGATGATATGTATTTAACGGCACTGTTTTCCAGCTTGTTTAACATGCCCGTGCTGATGAGCTCGTGCAGCATTTCCTGAATCTCAGAAACCTTGGTGTTCAAGGCGTACGGGTCGGAAATCATCTGATCTGGCCGTAAAGCGTGGGCGGTGGCAGGCCGTTTTGTAACACGATCCTTCCAAGCTTTCCAGAGAGTTCCTCTAGATGCTGGGTGGGGTGGGGTGGGGGTGGAGAGATGGAGAAACATAAAACAAACCAATGGAGCCACATTTCTTCTTTTATGTTGTGCCGTATGTACCCATGATCAACTAACAAATACGTGCAGGACAAACATCCATCAGAAGAATTGTTGATTTTATATGTAGTCATTAGCCAAGGTGAAATATCCATGATCTCACTTTAGCATAGACAATGCCTACATTTACACTCAAGGGAGAAGAGACCAACCTCCTAGGCACACGGATGTAAAAAATAACTTGTGCAGATACCCCACCCTACAAGGATAGCGGCTGTGTCCGCTTGCCCAAACTGTAGGTTACAGATGGAGACTTCCTTCCGAAGATTACTGCCCCCAAAAGAGAGGGGAGAGAAATAACTCTCTCTTTTTTAAAGTCAGGGTCTTGTGGATGGCCTAGAGCCAGGAGTGTAGACCAGGCTGGCCTCAGACTCGGAAAGGTCCTCCTGCCTCTGCCGGCAGAGTGCTGGTTGTGCACCACCACGCCCTGCTCACCTCCCTGGGAACCCGGTGCTATCACTCAGCGGCACCACCCGGCCAGCAATCCCCGAGGACCCGCCTCCATCTCACTTTGCCAGCTCTGGGACTACAGATGTTCATGGCTGCACTCTAGTGCTTGTATGGATGCTGGGGGTCCAGACTCAGTACCGGCTGCTTATGCACCAAGTACTTTACTGACTGAGACTTGGTAGGATATAGCAAAATGGCCCAAAGCAACCATCCCAGAGCAGATTTCGGCAGAGGAGCGCCTTCTAGTGCACCTGATCGCTGAGGACGTTGAACACAAAGACAAGCTTGAGAAACTCTAGCAGGTATGAGAAGGGTCAAGCAGACACCTCACACCTAGCAGAGTGGGGCCCCAGGGGGCCTGAACACATTATGCAATTCAGCCAGTAATAAAGTGCCGGTGTTGGTTTCTTTCTTCTTTCCTCTTTCTTTTTGGTTCTTTGAGATGGGGGCAAACTTGCTATGTAGCAAAGGCTGGCCTTGAACCTAGATACTCTTGACTTTACCTCTTACACAATAGATCTGTGAAACTGAACAGCTTCCTTCAGTATTGACGTTTTTTATTAGGTATACAGTGCTCTGCCTGCATGTACACTGCTCACCAGAAGAGGGCACCAGAGCTCACTAGAGATGGTTATGAGCCACCATGTGGTAGCTGGGAATTGGACTTAGGACCTTTGGAAGAGCAGATGGTGCTCTTAACTTCAACTCTCCAGCCCTTTCTTCTTGTTCTTGTTCTTTTTTTGTTTTTGTTTTTTTTTTGTTTTGTTTTTTTGTTTTTGTTTTTCGAGCCTGGGTTTCTCTATGTAGCCTTGGCTGTCCTGGACTCGCTTTGTAGACCTGGCTTTGTTCTTCTTCTTCTTCTTCTTCTTCTTCTTCTTCTTCTTCTTCTTCTTCTTCTTCTTCTTCTTCTTCTTCTTCTTCTTTGTTCTTCTTCTTCCTCCTCCTCCTCCTCTTCCTCCTCTTCCTCCTCCTTCTCTCTCCTTTCTTTCTTTCTTCTCTCTCTCTCCCCTTGTTTTCTTGAGACAGGGTTCTCTGTGTAGCCCTGGCTGTCCTGGACTCACTTTGTAGACCAGACTGGCCTCGAACTCACAGCGATCCGCCTGCCTCTGCCTCCCTGAGTGCTGGGATTAAAGGCGTGCGCCACCACACCCCGGCTGTGCACCTCACTTTCTAAGACCAGGGACTGAAGAGCCTCCCAGCACCCACATAGCAGCTCACAGCTGTCCATAACTCCAGTTTCAGTGCATTTGACACCCTCTTCTGGCCTCTGAGGATACCAGGCACACATGTGGTACAGAGATACATGCAGGCAAATACCCCTATGAACAAAATAAAAATAAATCTACAAAAGAGGAGACCAAAAATGACCTTCAGATCAAAAGGAGTTGACATCAATAAATAAGCCAAACTTAAAGGAAGAAATAAAAAGCACTGATATAAGTAAGTATCGTAACTGACCTAAAAGACAGCGTGGCTTAGTGTGTCTGGGAGACTACAGCAAAGTACCACAGATGGTGTGCTTATAAAGAACAGGAAGTTTATTCCTCACAGCTCTGGCAGCTGAGAATGCCAAGGCTGAGGTGAAGGCACATTAGGCATCTGGTGAGGACCTGTTCCTATTTCAGAGATGGCCAAGTTCCGTTCTTGTTTCGTAGCTCCCGGGAATCTTCTGTCCTGGCTGTTCTGTTCTGCTTTCTTCTGACACGGGGTCTCGCTATGTTACTCTGACTAGCCACAGGCTTGGGACAGAATCCTGTCTAAGCCTTCTCAGCGCTGGGGTTATGGGCCCTGGAGTCTTCTTTCCTTCTTCTTTTTAAAGAATAAATGAGGTAGGGGCAAGGTGGGCTGGAGAGATGGCTTAGTGCTAAAGAACACTGCCTGTTCTCCCAGAGGACCCATAGTTTGATTCCCAGTACCCATGTGGCGGCTTATATACAACTTTCTGTAGACTCCAATTCCAGGTCTGATGCCCTCTTCTGGCACCCACAGGTACTACATGCACATGGTGCACAAATAGGCACCCATACACATAAAAAAAAAAAAAAAGTAAGTAATTTTTTTTGTTTTTGTTTTTCGAGACAGGGTTTCTCTGTGTAGCCTTGACTGTCCTGGACTCACTTTGTAGACCAGGCTGGCCTCGAACTCACAGCGATCCGCCTGCCTCTGCCTCCCGAGTGCTGGGATTAAAGGCATGCGCCACCACGCCTGGCTCGTAAATAAATTTTAAAAAGAATAAATAGCAATAGGATTTGCTGACATGGCCCAGTTGTGTTCCCAGAAGCCTCTTGATATTTAGATTTATATATCGTTATTTAGATTCTTGCCATGCGAGTTTGGGGCCCCACAAATACCCACTAGCCAGAAAGATAAAGCAATAATTATAAAACTATATAGCCGGGCATGGTGGCGCACGCCTTTAATCCCAGCACTCGGGAGGCAGAGGCAGGCGGATCACTGTGAGTTCGAGGCCAGCCTGGTCTACAAAGCGAGTCCAGGACAGCCAAGACTACACAGAGAAACCCTGTCTCAAAAAACCAAAAAAAAAAAAAAAAAAAAAAAAAATTATAAAACTATATTGTTAGGCCGGATATGCCGACACTCACTGAGTTCTCCCAGAACTCAGAAGACAGAGAGGCAGGAGAATCTGGGTAATATGAGACAAGCCTGGCCTACATTTCAAGCTCCAGGACTGTCATGACAACTTAGAGAGAGCTTGCCTCGAAAAACTAAACAGCCAAAGCCATGAAATCTGCATTGCTGGGTGCTGGAGGGATGGATCAGCAGTTGAGAAATCAGTGTTCTCTGCAGAGTCCGAATTTGGATCCTGGCACCCCATCAAGCAACTCTTGGATCAGCGCCGTGAGCAGAGGAAGGAGTGTGAGGGACTCAAGGCTCGTGACAACAAAGCAAGGCTGAGGCCAGCCTACATTACATGAAGTATCGGAAGTATGTCTCAAGAAGACAGGGAGGGAGGGAGGTTGGGAGGAAGACGTGTAGCACAGAAATCAGTAAAAGAACAGTGGAACAAAGGACAATATAAAATGTATAGCGAACAGGCATAAATTCAAGTAGATCAATAATTACACTAAATATAAATGATGTAAAAACCCAAAGGCAAGGCGCATTGGCATACACCTGTAACTTCAGCCTTCCAGCAGAGGCAGGAGGATCTCAAGGTTATATGACTAGCTTGTTCTGCCTACTTAGCTTCTATATTGAAAAAACAAACAAACAAACAGCAACAATAATAAAAGCACACACACACACACACACACACACACACACAGGAACAACAACAACAACAACAACAAAAAATATGTGGAAGTAAAGGCACAGCTGTGCCTGGCTTCACACAAGTTCTTAGTCCAGTACTAAAACCACGATAGTCAGTCAACAGAAAACCTGGTAAGTCAGTCAGTTGGAATCTACTAAAACTAAGCACTCTGCTTCTTCAGATATACCAAAATGAAGATAAAAACCACAGGTTGGGAAAAGATATTCACAAATCCCTTTTCTGATAAAGAGCGTTTATCCAGTCAGATTCCATGTTGCATATGCATAACTCCAGCCTTGGGAGCCTGAGGCAGGGCAGCCCAGACCACACAGCAAGCCCTAGGGCAGCCTTGGGAACCTGAGGCATGGCAGCCCAGACCACATAGCAAGGCCTAGGGCAGCCTTGGGAGCCCGAGGCAGGGCAGCCCAGACCACATAGCAATCCCTAGGGCAGCCTTGGGAGCCCGAGGCATGGCAGCTCAGACCACACAGCAAGCCCTAGGGCAGCCTTGGGAACCTGAGGCAGGGCAGCCCAGACCACACAGCAAGCCCTAGGGCAGCCTTGGGAGCCCGAGGCAGGGCAGCCCAGACCACATAGCAAGGCCTAGGGCAGCCTTGGAAGCCTGAGGCAGGGCAGCCCAGACCACATAGCAAGCCCTAGGGCAGCCTTGGGAACCTGAGGCATGGCAGCCCAGACCACATAGCAAGCCCTAGGGCAGCCTTGGGAGCCTGAGGCAGGACAGCCCAGACCACATAGCAAGCCCTAGGGCAGCCTTGGGAGCCCGAGGCAGGGCAGCCCAGACCACACAGCAATCCCTAGGGCAGCCTTGGCTGTGTTCTATTAGATGGTAAGTAAGACTCTGTCTCAAAAACAAAAAACTCTGAAAGGGGAGCATCCAAAAGATATCAAGACATAATAAGATTTATTAATGCAGGGGCGAAGTCCCCACCCTGAGCATCACAAGATGTCTAGTTATAAGAAATATTGCTGAGCACTCATGCGCTGCTTATGACTGTTGAAAGGAGACTTGTGGGCTGTGAGGCACTCCCTCATCTCCCTCAATATCCCTGACAAGGGGCAGACTGAGCCTAGGGAAAGCCAGGAGCAACAATACATCCCAAGGGTAAACACACCCTGCTCCAGAGAACAGCTAAAGGTGAACTGTCTCCAACAGGCGGCACTGTTCCTCTCCCCCCACCCCATAAAACCACCCGCAGTGGGAGGGTAAGCTGGGAGCTCATGCACACCGAGAAAGCACTGTGCAAAACGTGGACCGCCTCAGCTTACTTAGTTGACATCTGCTTGACCTAACAAGCCCTGATTAAAGGATGCTTTTCTTTTGGGGGTGTTGGGAGTTGAGACAGCATCTCACTATGTGGTTTGCGTTGGCCTGGAGCTCTCGGTGTAAGACCAGGCTAATCTCAAATTGCTAGACATTATAAATTGATGCTTTGCTGTCTGACTGCTGCTATTGCTGTTCTTTTACTTATGCTTGCTGCATATTTAGCGAACCCCTTCAATGGAAACTGAAAGCACAGTTACTATAGGCCACTCTCCAGACAGAACATTAGCATATAGGGACCCCATATGGAATCCTCTAACTATGTATAATGTTATGTGTAGTTAAAAAAATAAAAAGAGGCAGGCACTGGTGGAGCATGCCTTGAATCCCAGCACTCGGGAAGCAGAGGCAGGTGGATCTCTATGAGTTTGAGACCAGCCTGGTCTACAGAGTGAGTTCCAAAACAGCCTGGGCTACACAGAAAACAACAAAAACAAATGGGCTGGAGAGATGGTTCAGCGGTTAAGAGCACTGTCTGCTCTTCCAGAGGTCTTGAGTTCAATTCCCAGCAACCACATGGTGGCCCATAACCATCTCTAATGAGATCTGGTGCCTTCTTCTGGGGTGCAGGGGTGCATGCAGGATACTGTATACATAATAAATACATCTTTAAACAAACAAACAAACAAACAAACATCTTGCAGGCTGTCAAATACAAATAGCCAAGACACTAAGAATGTAACATTTATATATGTTGTTGGGGGCTTGAGCGATGGCTCAGAGGTTAAGAGCACTGGCTGTTCTTCTAAAGATCCTGAGTTCAATTCCCAGCAACCACATGATGGCTCACGACCATCTATAATGAGATCTGGTGCCCTCTTCCGGCATGTAGGCACACACACAGGCAGAATATTGTACAAATATTAAATAAATATTTTATATATGTTGATGGTTGGTCTGATGTATTCTGATGCTGATTAATGAAAAGCCATCACACCGGGGCAGGGCGAATGAGATAGGTGTGGCTAAGGTTCCGGGGCTTGGGGAGACAGGGAATCTTGGGAAAAAGACAAAGGAGAAGAAAGAAGAGAGAGGAGAAGGGAGGAGGAGGAGAAGGCCGCCATGGGTTAGATGGAATAGAAGCACGTGGCCGGCATGGAGATTTGGCCCAGATGAAGAACATGAGCAAGTATTTGGGATTATGGATGGGAGGTAGCTTGATAGTTATTAGGAGCAGATGGAATGGGATTGGGACAGGTACCTGCCCCACTATGGGAAGTAGTTTAAGAGATTAATGTCTGCCCTGCCCCAGGTTAACTAAGGCTATTTTAAAATATAACAAGTGTCTGTGTCTTGATTGACTGCTAGGGGTTTATACTGCAATAATAATTATAGGCCTGATAATAAACAGTATTAGGTCACACTGGTAAATTAACAACAACATATATAATTCCTAATGATGTCATGGTTCTCCTTGCTATAGGTAGTTTATTGTATATATGTTGTAACAATATAAATGCATATGTAAAAAAAAAATAAAACACAAACAAACAAAAAGCCCCAAACTATCTTGAAAAAAAAAAAAAAAGGAGCTGGAGAGAAGCTCTGAGGTTAGGATCCCTGGCTGCTGTGTCAGAGATACCAGTTTCAATCCCCAAGACCTACATGGATCTCAGAGTTTCAGGTGACTGCAGTCCTCAGTGGCCTCCACGGACATCAGCCATGCATGTGGTACACAGACATACACAGAAAACAAGACACAACACCATACACATAAATAAAACAGTGGAAAGTTCATAGCTATATAAAAGATGGCCTGGGTGGTGGTGCATCTGTAATTCCAGAACTAGGGAGGTTGTGACAGGAGGATTAGGAATTCAAGGTCCCCCTTAGCTACTTAGGAAGTTCAAGGCCAGCGTGGGCTGTATAAGACTCTGTGAGGGGCTGGAGAGATGGCTCAGAGGTTAAGAGCACTGACTGCTCTTCCACAGGTCCTGAGTTCAATTCCCAGCAACCACATGGTGGCTCACAACCATCTATAATGTGATCTGGCGCCCTCTTCTGGCCTGCAGGTGAACATGCAGGCAGAACACTGTATACTTAATAAATAAATAAATCTTTAAAAAAAAAAAAAAAAGACTGTGAAAAAGGCAAGAAGGAAAGGAGGGAATAAAACAAAACACGTAGGAGGAGGAAGTGTTTAACAGACACGTTCACCAGGCACGGCTGCGGAGCGTGGCTTGCCTGGCCTCTCTCCTCATGAGGGGAAGGCTAATCCCCACCTTTCTCTCTTTACAACCACCAGCCTGGGAAAGGAAAGGGAGTCCTGGGTGTCGAGGACATGGAGGCACTGGAGCCTTCCTGCACTATACGCAGAACTGCAGGGACTGCTGCCACTTCAGAAAATAGGTCTGCAGTACAGTCAACCAGTAGGACTGCACACGCACACGAAGCAAACACGGGCCTCACAGAGACTTGCTCATAGCAGCAGCATTCAGAAAAGTTAAACATGGGAAACGTCCAACTATCCACCAACTGCTCAGCTGGTCAAGCAGACGTGGTGTAGCTGACAACCACATGCAAGCCAACCGGAGGACTGGGTTGCCAGTGTGCTGCCCTACAGCCTTGCTGAAGAAGACAGGCAGGACAGACCCGTCCCGGCCCTCAGAAGGCTGTGACGGAAGAATTTCAAGTCCCAGGCTAGCCTGGATTACATAGCAAGATTCTGTCTCAACAAAACAAAACCCACATAAAATATGACTATTTCTATAAAACAGCCAAAATTAATTCCCTGAGACAAAATAGATTGATGGTTGTCTAGGATTGTGGGTGGGAATAAAGACAGAGAACACATAAGCACAGATTTTTTTTTTTTTTTGATAATGGATACATTTTAAAATGGGACTAGAGTACTATTGTGTTCAGTCCCCAACATCACCGCCAAAAAGAAGAACCTATGGTGACTACCCCACAGCAACTATGAATTTATGGAAATAATTGTGCACTTGACACACATACATCTTGTGGAATGAAAATTATTCCTCAATAATGCTGTATTTTAAACTTTTACCACTATTTTATGCAGCCGGGTGTGGTGGCACACGCCTTTAATCCCAGCACTCGGGAGGCAGAGGCAGGCGGATCGCTGTGAGTTCAAGACCAGCCTGGTCTACAAAGGGAGTCCAGGACTTTGTGTAGCCAAGGCTACACAGAGAAACCTTGTCTCGAAAAAAAAAAAAACTATTTTATGTGTATGGGGTTTTTTGTCTGCATATGAGTTGGGCACCATGTGAACGCAGTGTCTGAAGGAGCCAAGAGAAGACACTGTTTCTCACTGGAACTAGAGTTCCAGATGCTTGTGAGCCACCATGTGGGTGCTGGGAATGGGACACAGGTCCTCTGGAAGAGCACCGAGGGCAGCTGAGCCATCTCTCCAGCCCCCCATTTCCAAGGCTTACAGATTACACTTACTTGTTTTTTTCTTTTGTCTCTTCTTTTCTTCCAGGAGCGATGTGACCATTCGAAGCAGGATATTGACATCGTAATCCATTTCCTTCAGCGTTTCTGGCATCATCTCCATTTTCGCAACCCAGTGGTAGTACTCCTCCATGTTGATGGGCATCACCTCAGACAGGAGGAAATCTTGAAGAGAGTACAGGAAAGCCATCTTATGGAGGAAAAAACTAATTACAGCCATATAGGCTTATGCTACTTGGTAACTACATGACTCGGTCCCGTTGGGGAATAGAGTTAGTTTGCACTTTTTTTTTTTCAAGACAGGGTTTCTCTGTGTAGCCCTGGCTGTCCTGGACTCATTTGGTAGACCAGGCTGGCCTTGAACTCACAGTGATCCGCCTGCCTCTGCCTCCCGAGTGCTGGGATTAAAGGTGTGCACCACCACCACCCGGCTAGTTTGCACTTATTGTTATCCGGAGCCTTTTCCCTATTAAATAATTATACAGGAAGAAACTTGGAATAGAAGTCCAAACAGTTAAATCAGCAAGTTAAGAAAATGTAATGGAGTGGCACACGCCTTTAATCCCAGCACTTGGGAGGCAGAGGCAGGCAGATCGCTGTGAGTTGGAGGCCAGCCTGGTCTACAAAGAGAGTCCAGGACAGCCAAGATAACATAGAGAAACCCTGTCCCGAAAAACCAAAACCAAAACCAACCAACCAACCAATCAAACAACAAACAAACAAAAAACCCCAACAAGAAAATGTAATGGAGGTTCAGAGCCCCGGGTTCGTTCCCTCACTCCGCTGTGTCTTTCCTCCTTGCCAAGGTCAGTCCTTCCCTCAGGATTGACCTCCTCTCTCGCTAACCTTCTTCCTTCCCCGAGCCCTTACAGACACTTACTCCATTCTTCCAGCCAGGACTGAAGCCTGAGGAGGATCTTCTCTCTGATGTCAATGTTCTTGATGTACGCGGAGATCTTCTCTAATAAAACTCTTCTCTTCTTTTTCTGGTTTTGTTTGAATAAGCCCTTCTGCCCAGGGGACGAGCTGTCAATACTGTATCGAGTCATTATCAGCTCCACATTGCTCAATATCTCAATCAGCTGTGTAAGAACGTCCTGTGAAAAGGAGGAGTAGTGTTCGCTCTGGGTTGCAGAAAGCTGGCTCTTAACGCCTCTCCTTAGGGCGGTGAGACATCTCAGTGATTAGTGGTGCCGGCTGCCAAGCCTGGAACCCCATGTGGTGCCTGGAGAGAACTGACTCCTGCACAATTTCTTCAGACCACTACATGCATGGCCACACATGTACAAGCACACACCCGAACACAAACATAAGACTTTTAAAGAAAAATCTTAAAGTCTTCTAGCTAACCTCAGCTTTTGGGTGACTGGCCGGAACTATGAGTCCCAGGCCAGTGTGGGCAGCATAGGGAGCCCTCCCGTGTCAAATGAAATGCTGTCAGTGTGCCTTTACTATGAGTCCCAAATTTTCTCTCCTTTAAAAACAAAAACAAAAACGGGCTGGAGAGATGGCTCAGTGGTTAAGAGCACTGCCTGCTCTTCCAAAAGACCCGGGTTCAATTCCCAGCACCCACATGGCAGCTCACAACTGTCTGTAACTCCAAGATCTGACACCCTCACACCAACACACATAAATTAAAATTAAATAAATAAATAATATTTCAAAACAAAACAAACAAACCAAAAACAACCCTTGGAAGGCAGAGGCAGGTGAATCGCTGTGAGTTCGAGGCCAGCCTGGTCTGCAAAGCCAGTTCCAAGACAGCAAAGTCTACACAGTGAAACCCCGTCTTGAAAAACAAACAAGCCGGGCGGTGGTGGTGCACGCTTTAATCCCAGCACTTGGGAGGCAGAGGCAGGAGGATCGATGTGAGCTCAAGACCAGCCTGGTCAATAAAGTGAGTCCAGGATAGTCAGGGCTACACAGAGAAGCCTTGTCTTGAAAAACCAAAAATACCAAAACAAACAACACTTACTGCTCTTGCTGAGGACCTAGACTTCCTTCCTAGCACCCACACAGTGGCTCACACCCACACAGTGGCTCGCAGCCATCTCTAACTCTTGTTCCAAAGACTGTGCCATCTTCTGACCTCCACAGGCACCAGGCGCACACTTTGCACATTTGTATACATACAGGCAAAACACTCAAAGATATAAAATAGTATTTTCTTTTCTTTTGAGAAGAGGCCTCACTGTGTAGGCTCTTCTGGCCTGCATCTCTATGTAAACTAGACTGAAAATAAATGTTAAATTTTTATTTTTTGAGGCAGGGTTTCTCTGTGTAGCCCTGGCTGTCTTAGAACTCACTCTGTAGACCCAGGCTGGCCTCATCCTCAGAGATCTGCCTGCCTCCAGCTCCCAAATGCTAGATTAAACGTGTGAGCCAACACTTCCTTGCTATTAAAAGTATTTTTAAACTTTAATATTTGGTGGAAAACCTTTAATTTAATTTTTAAAATTAAAATTTATTTTTATTATTTTATTGAATGAGTGTTTTGCACTGCATGCATGCCTAATGCCCAAACAGGTGGTAATCTTCCATGTGCACACTGGGAATTGAACCTGGGCCCTTTGCAAGAACAAGTGCTCTTAACCACTGAAGCAACTCTCCAACTCTAAGCTCTAATACTTCTGTATGTGTGTCTGTCTGTCTCCCTTTCTCCCCCTCTCTCCCTCTGTGTGTGTGTGTGTGTGTCAGTCTGTCTGTCTCTCTCCCTCTGTGTATGTGTCTGTGTGTCGGTCTGTCTGTCTCTGTGTGTTTGTATGTTTGTGTATTTGAGTGTCATGACAATCATGTGGAAGCCGAAGTCGGAGAACAACTTTCTTTTTTTTTTTTTTTTTTCCGAGACAGGGTCTCTCTGTGTAGCCTTGGCCATCCTGGACTCACTTTGTAGACCAGGCTGGCGTCGAACTCACAGCGATCCGCCTGCCTCTGCCTCCCGAGTGCTGGGATTAAAGGCGTGCGCCACCACGCCCGGCCTGGAGAACAACTTTCAAGAGTCAGTTTTCTCCTTCCATCCTGTGGATTCCTGGCATCAAATTTGGATTATCAGGTTTGCCAGCTAATGCTTTTGCCTGCTGAGCCATGTGACTAGCCCAAAATGTAGAACCTTTGAGTTTTCTCTGACTGTAAGGCTAGCACTTGGGAGGTGTGGCTGGAAGGTGGTGAGTCAGAGACCAGCATGGGCTACCGGAGACCTTATCTCAATAAAGGGAAGGGAAGGAGGGGAGGAAAGGGGGCTAGGAAGGGGAATGAGGGGAAGAGAGAAAGAAAGTGGGCAGGGGAAGGGAGGGGAGAGAAGAGGAGTGAAGGAGAGAGGAGAGAGCAAAATCTTCCTAGCGTGCCACCATGTAACATAGGAGAGTATGGTGGGACCGGTGCCATCCCAGAATGCACTCAGTGGGCTTAAAGTTAGCCCAGACTATATGAACCTTGCATCAAACAAAACAAAATAGGTGTGACTATATAGGTGTTGGGCAAGGATGTGGAGAAATTGGGGTTTGCAAGGTAGTGTAATATGTTACAGTCATTTTTCCCCCGAGACAGGGTTTCTCTGTGTAGCCTTGGCTGTCCTGGACTCACTTTGGAGACCAGGCTGGCCTCGAACCTACAGCAATCCACCTGCCTCTGCCTCCCAAGAGAAACCCTGTCTTGGAAAAAAAAAAAAAAAAAAGCAAAAAAAAAAAAATGCTTTCTTTTGTAACAATTGCTTGAATCATGGTGTCTCTCTATTTTTTATTTTTTGAGACAGGGTTTCTCTGTGTATCCTTGGCTGTCCTGGACGTGCTTTGTAGACCAGGTTGGCCTCAAACTCAGAGATCCTCCTTCCTCTGCCTCCCGAGTGCTGGGATTGTGAACGTGTGTCACCACGCCCGGCTCGAGTCATGGTGTCTCTTAACAGCTACAGAACAATGACTGAGGCACTGAGTGTGGTGGTGCTTTTAGTCTGAGCACTCAGGAAATGGAGGTCTGCAGATCTCTGTGAGTTCTGCCCCAGCCTGCTGTGTCCATATCACTCACAGAGTTAACAAAAGTCCACACATCCAGGTATCATGCAGACAACATGATAGATCAAGGCGTGTTCCTTTCCTGTGGCTTTACAAGTAGAGTGAATCAAGCAAAAGGCATATTTTAAAAATTAAATAAAAATAAGACCACTAGAAAGGAATGTGCAGATATGTGGGACACCATGAAAAGACTAACTCTTTGAATCATAGGGTGGGTGAAGGAGAACAATCCCAGGTTAATGGTATAGGACATACCTTCCACAAAATCACAGAAGAAAACTTACCCAAACTAAAAGACATGCAGATACAAGAAACACAAAGAGCAACAAACAGATCAGAAAAGAAACCCCTCATGGCATACTGCAGTCAAACACTAAGTATACAGAACAAAAAGAGAGTTTTGAGAGCTGCAAGAGAGAAAACACAAGTAACATACAAAGGAAAACCCATCAGAACAAAACAGATTCTTAGTGTAAACACTAAAAGTCATGAGAGTCCAGAGCAAATCACCACAAAATAGCCACAGCTGCCAGCCCCGTCTATTATACCCAGCTAAATTTTCTTCCACAATTGAAAAAGAAATAAGAAAGAGATGGTTAAAAATAGTCTCCCCCCAAAAAGTCATTGTTTCTAGGAACTGCAAAGCAAAAGTGCTTTGAGGGGGCTGAAGATTTATTGCTCCGGCAAAAGAGCTGGATTCAGATCTGAGCACCTAAGTGGTGCCTTACAGCCATAAGCATACACACATATACCTTTTTTTTTTTTAATCTGAAAATATTGGTGTTGAAGAGATGACTCAGTGCTTAAAAGCACTGGCTAACCTTTTTTTTTTCCCAAGACAGAGTTTCTCTGTGTAGCCTTGACTTTCCTAGAACTCACTACTCTGTAGACCAGGCTGGCCTCGAACTCACAGAGATCCGCCTGCCACTGACTCCCGGGTGCTGGGATTAAAGGCGTGCGCCACCTCCGCTTGGCCCCTGGCTACTCTTGTACAGGACCTAGGTTTAATTTCCAGCCCACACAATGGCTCACAGTGTCATCCCAGGGGAGCCAATGCCCTCCATGGCCTCTATGGACACTGTATGCACATAGTACACAGGCACGCATGCTGTCAAAACACCCATACACAGAAAATAATGTTTTTAAATCTCAAAACAACTTTGTGATTTCATCTTACCCCAGTCTGAGTGGAAAAGACCAACAAAACAGGGACAGCAAATACTAGAGCGACTGTGGGGAAGAGAGAACCCTCGTTCGCTGTTGGGAGGCTTGAAAACTGGTCCAGCCACTCTGGGCATCAGTGTGAAATCTTTTCAAAAAGCCAGAAATAAATCTCCTATATGACTCAGCTATACGACTCTTTAGGATACACCCAAGGGACTTAAAACCTTACTCCCTCGGTGCTCGCTCTTCTATGTGCATGGCTGCTCTATTCTCAATAACTAAGAGACAGAAACAACTGAAGTGTCCTTCAACTGATTCCCGGATGAAGAAAGTGAGGTGCATAAAGACTGTGAAATGTTATTCGGCTGTAAAAGAAACGAAATCATGAGCTTGGTAAATTAGTGGGTAGGGCTAGAAAGGGTTATACTGAGTGAGGCACTCCAGTCCCAGACAGACAGACAGACACTGCGCGCTCTCATATGCATGGATCCTGACTACAGATCTGCACATGGAGTGTATACCTGTGATGACTTCAGAAGCCAGAGAGGGAAAAGGACCGTGGCTATGGGAAGAAGCAATAGAGAGGGGACAGACTAGCAGAGTACACGTGAAGGGAGAAGTGGGAAAGGAAAGGGGTTCGTTGGGAGTGGGGAGGGAAGTGTTTAAAAAAAAGGAAAGGGAGATTAGCAGTAAGGATGTCTGAAAAAGTCATAAGGAAGCATTATTGTCTATTTACTTAAAATTACATATAGTGTGTGTGTGCGTGTGTGTGTGTGTGTGTGTGTGTGTGTGTTTTAATGATATGTTCCCATCTGGGCTGGCAATTCCCCACACACACCAAGAGCCACAGACTGCCTACCCTAGGCACAAGAAGCCCCTTCTGAGTTGTTGATCAAGGCAGTTCAATAGATTCCTAAAACTTTATGGGCTGCTGCTGTCTCCTTTGGTTGCCTCCCAGAGGCTGAAGGTCAGTCCTACTGCTGAAAAACACCATGTACTTTGGATATAGGACTCAGAGGGTCTGAGACGGATCTAACTCTGAGGACCAGTCTTCATGGTACTGGAAGGCTTTGTGCAAGCTTCCAAGGGAGGAAAATAACCAACAGTCCTACCAAGCTACAATGTCTGTGAACTCCAACAAAAACCAATGTGGCACTATAACCCTAAAGATTCAATAGCAGCACTCATACCTTGGTGGCAGCCAACATCTCTCTGATTAGACTTAAAGCCCATTCAACAAAAGGGAAATTTTGCCAGGCGTGTGGCGCACACCTTTAATCCCAGCTTTCAGGAGGCGGAGGCAAGCAGATCGCTGTGAGTTCGAGGCCAGCCTGGTCTACAAAAGCGAGTCCAGGACAGCCAAGGCTAACGCAGAGAAACCCTGTTTTTCAAAACCCAAAACCCAAAACCAACCAAATAATCCCCCCAAAACCCTGGTGCTTTAATTGGGGTGAATTTAGCCATTTACAAATAGAGACCCTGTCTCAAAAAAATAAAAAATAAAAAAAACCCAAAAACCAGAGATCAAAATTGCAGGTGCGTTAACTCCAAGGAATATGGTACATTTATTCATAGCCTACAACAAGCAGCTTCTGGCAGCAGTAGGTTCCCTGGGGTTTGTAGGCACTGTGGAATGAGAAAGCACTGAGGTCAGCAGTGCAAAGCCAGGAGAGACAGGCAAGGTAACCTTTTGCCATCAGGAGAGGAACTGAGAGGTCTGTCAGCTCAAAGCCCAGCAGCAAAAAGTACTAGTTTTCCTTGGGGCAGCCAAGAGGTAACAAGCAGGCAGGGAAACTGCAACTAAGTATTGCTGATCTCGTGCATGCATGCTACTGCAGGCAACGCAGCTTTGGATCTGGCCACAGCTAAGCGTCTTACCCTATCCCCAAGAGTTGAACGTTATAAAAATAACCACTGGTGTGTCTTGAAACCCTGTCTTGGAAAAAAAAGTTGTTTTTTTTTTTTTTTTTAATGTCCTACATAATCTATGTATAACTAAACTCCATTACCTGTTGGAAGTACCACTAGAGGTACCAAAAGAAATGGAATCTGGCAGGTGGATGTGTTTTATTTTTCAGAATTAAAAAGCAAAGATATATACACCATACCATTGAAATATATATATATTCAAGGTTTCAATGAGCAACTTTAAGCTCTGAAAAGGCTGATGTGTAATTACAGGAAATGAAAAACTATGGTTACCAGCAAAACTTACATAGATTAGATCTGACCAGGGAAGGCCTCATACTAGCTGAGTTATGAATGTCTTCGCATGGCAAACGAATGTTCTTGGCTACCTGGAGCTCATGACATGCCATCCTTTCATACAACACGGATAGAGGTTTATATTACAGTCTAAACAGACTCATCAAGTTGATAAGTGCCTTTCACCTGCTCAAACATAGACCAGAAAATTATCTTTAGCTGATTTGTACACCTTTCATACTCTTTCTCTCTCTCTCTCCTTCTCTCCCTCCCTTCCTCCCTTCCTCCCTCCCTCCCCCCCCTCTCTCTCTCTATATATATGCAGAAATATAGCTATAATATTACCTTTCAAAGTTTATTTTCAGAGCAAAATATATAACAACGAAGACAAAGCCAGTAGCCCAGGTGATTCAGCTTCACAGACTGCCTCAGTTACTGTTTCCTTAAGAATCTGCCTCTGAGCCAGGCGTGGTGGCGCACGCCTTTAATCCCAGCACTTGGGAGGCAGAGGCAGGCAGATCGTTGTGAGTTCGAGGCCAGCCTGGTCTACAAAGTGAGTCCAGGATGGCCAAGGATACACAGAGAAGCCCTGTCTCAAAAAAACAAAACAAAACAAAACAAAACAAGAATCTGCCTCTGGGTCACCTTCAAAAGGCCTAGTCCAGATGATCAATCCCACAGAGACTGGTCAGTGTTAGGGGAGTTTTGGTTCCTTAGTTAATGTCGTACAAACATGTTTTTGTTTTAATCTCAGGTATAGGATACGGGGCTGACACAGATTGTCCACAGCAGCAGACTACTGGCCTCCTGCAGCTCTGAGAAAGAGGTGATCTTTGCCCGTTGCAGTTAGTTTAATTCTGAGGACTCTGGAGAAGGATGTCAGAACCCAGGGGACGGGCTGGGGGTGGGGGGTGGGGGTGGGAGCATGAGGGGTGGGCTGGGGGGTGGGGGGGAGCCTCAGAGGAGGAAGAAGAACCCTGTTGCTCCCCCTCGCTGCTCCTGGTTGCTGTTGATGCAGTGTGACAGGAAGTCAGAGGTATCCTGAGATGGAGGCTGGTGTTGCCCCAAAGAACCCGGAGATCCTAAAGCAAAGGAAGTGGGGAAAGAGAACTGCAGCCTTTGTCCCCACTTACCTCTCGCTCCTACCTGGTGTTGGGTGTTGGACGGGGTTGGGGTGGGGAAGGCTGAAAGAGATAGGAAATAACCCAAATACTATTTAAAAATAGATTTTAAAAATATATGTCAAGAGGACAGAGTAATATACATCTAGCTCTTCCAGAGACCGGCTAATACTTTAATTTTCTTAGAGTAACCAAAAGATGTTGTTGTTGTTTTGTTTTTTTGGTTTTTCTTTTTTTTTTTTTTTCTTTTGGTTTTTCGAGACAGGGTTTCTCTGTGTAGCCTTGGCTGTCCTGGACTCGCTTTGTAGACCAGGCTGGCCTTGAACTCACAGCGATCCGCCTGCCTCTGCCTCCCGAGTGCTGGGATTAAAGGTGTGCACCACCACGCCCAGCACCCAAAAGATGTTTTCCCTCCAGGCAGCAAGAAGTAATGCCGTGGGCAGGTCGTGTTCTTAAAGCTGTGCTGCGTGCCAAGGCTGTGGGTGTTCTGGTCATTTTGTGGGTTATGGGTGTTAGCTGTCATCTAGGGGGTTCCTTGGTCATCGTCAGGGAGGAAACAAATCAGGATCAGGATGTCTTGCTTTCTCCCCTCTATCCTTCTTTTTCTGTTATTTTCTCTCTTATCTAGTGTCCGGGGAAATGAATAATATAGAAAAAGGGAAGGGCGTAGGGTTATAGGATGAAGGGGAGACTACCAAACCTACTAACCTCAAGTATTTCACATTGGTGTGGGATATTGATAGAAATTTAAGATTTTGTTCAACTTTTGCTTAATGTTTTGTACATATGAAACTCATTTGAAAATGTGACGCAGGGCTGGAGAGGTGGCTCAGAGGTTAAGAGCACTGGCTGCTCTTCCAGGGGTCCTTAGTTCAATTCCCAGCAACCACATGGTGGCTCACAGCCATCTATAAAGTGATCTGGTGCCCTCTTCTGGCCTGCGGGTGTACATGCAGGCAGAGCACTGTATGCATAATAATAAATAAATAAATCTTTTTTAAAAAGAAAGAAGGAAGATTTGATGTAAACTTCTAATCTTATGCCACTTCTAACTATTGCAAAGTGTTCAGGATGGTTGGAGATGCAAGTTAGTAGTCAGTCACCTAGAAATAATCTCACTTGTAGCCTTGTTAGGTACTAGTTTAGTTAACTACAGAAATAAGCTTTAGTCTCTTGTATATGTTTTCAAGGTTAAGCGGAAAGTGCAGAGCTATGAGTGAGTAATGTTTATCTACTTAGATATACTTAGATATGATTCCGCACTATATAATAGTAAATAGACAGATGGTCTTCAAACACTTCAGAAATCTACAGAATATGGCATTTAAAGATGTTTTAATAGGGAGCTGGAGAGATGGCTCAGCGGTTAAGGGCACTTGCTACTCTTCCAGAAGTCCTGAGTTCAATTCCCAGCAACCACATGGTGGCTCACAGCCATCTGTAATGAGATCTGATGTGCACTGTATACATAATAAATAATACATCTTTAAAAAAAAAAAAAGATGTTTGGGCTGGAGAGATGGCTCATTGGTTAAGAGCACTGTCTGCTCTTCGAAAGGACCCAGGTTCAATTCCCAGCACCCACATGGCAGCTCACAACTGTCTGTAACTCCAAGATCTGACACCCTCACACCAATGCACATAAATTAAAATTAAATTAAAAAATATTTTTTAAAAAAGATGTTTTAATAATAAAAGGCTTTTCTGAAAGAGAGACACATCGGCTCCTGACAGCACCTCTAACCTACTTTAAAGAAGATGGTGGGTGTCAAAGACACAAATGTGGCAAGATAGTCACTGGACAAAAATCCGTCCTTGTCTCTACTGCTGATAGCAGGCTGTCTGTCCAAACTATGAATAAGCAGGACACTGTCCAACTCTGCAGAGACTAAGTAGGCCAGTCCTTCAAAATTCGTGCTTCACCGAAAAGCCTGCCAGACACTCTGGGCCCAGAGGCTGAAGACTGGATGCTCCAGTGACACAGAGAACCCTCTGGTGACTGCCCAGACAGTCAGCTGCCTGTCATTTCTATCGTTTTGGAAGCTGCTTGCCCCACACTTGCTACATACTTAGGGAAAACATTTCCTTCTCAGTCTCTGATGGGGCTGAAGACTAGATAGTCACAGTCTTACTACAAGTAATCTTAGTTGTTTAGAAACTAAGACAGTGTTTTAGTTCTAAAAAGATGTTTCTAAGTTGATAAATGCAAGTCACAAGACAGTGATACAGGTACAGAACTTTGGACTCACCAGGACAGGATAGATAGCTGAGGTGCCAAATACTAATAGACATTGTAAGTGTAATTACTACTTGATAATTCTTTTTTTTTTTTTTTTTTTTTGGTTTTTCGAGACAGGGTTTCTCTGTGTAGCCTTGGCCATCCTGGACTCACTTTGTAGACCAGGCTGGCGTCGAACTCACAGCGATCCGCCTGCCTCTGCCTCCCGAGTGCTGGGATCAAAGGCGTGCGCCACCACGCCCGGCTGATAATTCTTATAATTAATCTTGTTGTATATAGTTTATAAATGTTAGAGAAACAGCCACTTTTTTTTGTTGTTGTTTTGTTTTTCGAGACAGGGTTTCTCTGTGTAGCTTTGGCCATCCTGGACTGACTTTGTAGTCCAGACTGGCCTCGAACTCACAGCGATCTGCCTGCCTCTGCCTCCCGAGTGCTGGGATTAAAGGCATGCGCCACCACGCCTGGCACCACTTTTTTTTTTTTTTTCAACAAAAGTGGGGACATGTAGTGGAAGTTTTGACTTTTTTTTTTTTTTTTGAGACAGTGTTTCTCTGTGTAGTTTTGATTCTTTTGTTTGGTTTGGTTTGGTTTTTCGAGACAGGGTTTCTCTGTGTAGCCTTGACTGTCCTGGACTCACTTTGTAGTCCAGGCTGGCCTTGAACTCACAGCGATCCACCTGCCTCTGCCTCCCGAGTGCTGGGACCACAAGCGTGCGCCACCACGCCTGGCTCAAGCAGCTTATCTTAATCAGCTCCAGGTCACTGGGGACCTTGTCTCAAAAAGTAATGTGGAAGCCTGGGAGGTGGCTCAGCAGTTAGCAGCACGGGCTGAGCTTACAGAGGACCTGAGTTCAGTTCCTAGCACCCATACAGCGGCTTAACTGTAACTCCAGTTCCAGGGGGTCCCTGGGGCCCTCTCTGACCCCCAAGGGCACCAGGAACATGTATAATGCAATGCATACATGCAGGCAAAACACTCATACGCATAAAATAAAAATAAGTCTAAAAAAAGTTATCCTCTGGTCTCCATATGCATATATATATACACAGACCCACGCGCGTGCGCGTTTGTGTGTGTGTGTGTGTGTGTGTGTGTGTGTGTGTAGAGAGAGAGAGAGACTGAAGAAATTGAAGAAGATGCTGTACAGTGGGACGTCCATGCTCATGGATTGCAACAATAAATATTCTAAAAATGGATACATTATGAAAAATGGACTACATATTTTTTTTTTTAAGATTTATTTTATGTATGAGTGCTTTATCTGCAAGTACACCTATCTGCCAGAAGAGGGCACCAGATCCCAGTATAGTTGGTTGTGAGCCACAGTGTGGTTGCTGGGGGTTGAACTGAAGATCTCTGGAAGAGCAGACCTTAACCTCTGGGCCGTCTCTCCAGCCCCAGATCCTTTTTTCCTGTGTGCACCACTGGGCCCAGTGGACCACAGAGTCTATGAAATTCTCATCATTTTTTTCCCTTTGAGGTAGGGAGGGTTTCACCTTGTAGTCCTGCCTGTCCTGGAACTCCCTCTGTAGATCAGGCTGGCCTTGAACTCACAGACATCCACCTGCCTCTGCCTCCAGAGCGCTGGGATTAAAAGCCTGAGCCACGGAGAGATGGCTCAGAGGGTTAAGAGCACTGGCTGCTCTTCCAAAGGTCCTGAGTTCAATTCCCAGCAACCCATCTACAATGAGATCTGGTGCCCTCTTCTGGCCTGCAGGCTTATATGCAGGCAGAATACTGTATAATTAATAATAAAAAAAAAAAGGCGTGGTGGCGCACGCCTTTAATCCCAGCACTCGGGAGGCAGAGGCAGGCAGATTGCTGTGAGTTCGAGGCCAGCCTGGTCTACAAAGTGAGTCCAGGACGGCCAAAGCTATCACAGAGAAACCTTGTCTCGAAAAACAAAAACGAAAACAGAAAAAAAAAAAAAAAAAAAAGAAAGGAAGAAAGAAAAGAAACACAAATGGCCAATAAATATTTTTTAAACTTTTCAACACCTTTAGCCATCAAGGAAAAAAATTAATGCTACTTTGAGATACTGCAGTCAGAATGGCCATCATCAAGAAAGAAAAAAAAAAAAAAATGATGGGCCAATGAGATGGCCCACTGAGTGGTAAAGGCTCCTTTTTATGGCTCTTGCCGCCCAGCATGAAGACCTGAGTTTAACTGCTGTACTCCACATGGTTGGAGGAGAAAACCAGCTTCCACAAGCTGTCCCCTGATCTCCACATGCGTGCTGTGGCACACACGTACACACGCGAATGTAACTTTACCACACAGAAGGACTCTTGGACCCACCACACGCTAGAACACGCGTGCATATTTTCACACTAGGCAGGGAGTGGAACCGGCTTACGTGACGGGATGGAGGGAGCGTGGTGTATATTTACCAGTGAGTTTTATTCAGCGGTAAAGAAAGAGGAAGTGAGCTGGTGGGATGGCTCAGGGGTAAAGACACCGGCAGGGGGAGGGGATTACTCATGAGTACTGTCTTCCGACCTCCACATGTGAATATGTGAATATGTGCGTACACACACAGATAAATTCGTGGAAAAAATTTGAAGGGAAAAATAAAATCATACTATCTGTGGGAAAATGGATGGGCCTGGACATTACTAAATATGTTCATTTGTGTGTGTGAGATGTATGGTGTGTGTGTGTAACTGTGTATGCATGCAAGTGTGTGTGATGTGTTTATGTATGTGTGTCTGCACGTGTGCTTGTGTGTGATGTGTGTGGGAGCATGTGATTGGACCTATGTGCGTATGTAGAGGCTGGAGGACGCTCCCTAGGGCTTGGTTCTTTCCTCCCACTACGGACGCTGGGGGTCAAATTCAGGTCATCAGTTCTGTGTGGCACTTTCGCCCTCTGTGCCATCTGCCGTCTTGTCAGCCTTGGAAATGATTACGGTTAAGCAAATGTACCTAGACTCACAAAGACAAATGCCACATCTTTCTCATACATGTGTGTGTGCATACATGTGTGTGTACATATATGTACATATGTGTGTGTGTGGCTGTACTTCTTGGAAATGAAGGGGGACCGAGAGAGCAAGGAAAGGGGGGGGGCGAGGTAATAGAACACATGTGACATGGGCTGGGAATGTTACTTAGTTGGTAGCGCAAACCTCAAGTACTAGCCAGGGTTATGTAGCGGAACAGGGCATTGGATAAATATATATAACAGAGAGTTAAAATGACCTAGAGGCCTACAGACCAGCTACTCCAACAATGGCTGTCTGCCAACAGCAGTTCCAAGAAGCCAGTAGTGTTCAGTCCACAAAGCTGGATGTCTCGGCTGGTCTTCAGGATATGCCAGAATCCTGAAGAAGGAGACTTTAATCCAGGTGGTGGCGGCTCATGCCTTTAATCCCTGCACCACAGACGCAGGTGGATCTCTGAGTTGGAGGCCAGCCTGGTCAACAGGGGAAGTTGGAGGCCAGCCAGGGCTACATGGTAAAATGGCTGTCTAAAAACAAATGTAATAATATTTGCTCTCAGGCTAGGTGTGGTGGTGACATATGCCTGTATCTCAGCACTTGGGAGGTGGAGGCAAGAAGAACTGAATTGAAGGCCAGCCTGGACTGCATAGGGAGTCCCAGCACAGCCTGAGTCACGTAGGGAGGCCTTGTCTCAAAACATCATCAAAGTCAAGGCTGTGTATGCAGCCCCGTCCCAGAGCATAGAAATGTGCCGGGTGGTAGTGAGGCACACCTTTAATCCCAGCACTCCAGAGATAAGCAGATCTCTGAGGCCCGGCCCAAGATGGCCAGAGCTACACAGAGAAACCATATCTCAAACAAACAAACAAAACAACAACAAACAAAAAGACAAACAAAAAAGATACCAAGTCTACTGGAAATCTTGTGGGTCAAGGCAACTATAATTTACTCTGATGGCCGGACGTTTGGCGGCAGTATTTCTGATGGCATTGCTTTTTTGAGACGTGGGGAAACCTCAAAGGAATGTTATTTACCTTGCAGACAATAAATCCTATGAGATGAACATTAGGTAGTGTCACGCCAACTTGATACAGCCTACAGCATCAGCGAGAAGGCAAGCTCAATTGAGAAAATGACTCCACAAGATCCGGCTTTAAAGGTAGGGCATTTCCTTTTTTTTTTTTTTTTTTTTTTTTAAATAATTGATTTATAGGCTGGGTGTGGTAGTACACGCCTTTAATCCCAGCACTGGGGAGGCAGGTGGATTGATGTGAGTTCAAGGCTAGCCTGGTCTACAAAGTGACTCCAGGACAGCCAAGGCTACACAGAGAAATCCTGTCTCAAAAAACTGAAAAATAAAAATAAAATTGATTTCTTACTTTGTAAAATGTGCATTGGTGTTTTTCATGCATGTGTGTCTGTGTGATGGTGTCAGATCTCCTGGGACTGGAGTTACAGACAGTTGTGAGCTGCCATGTGGGTGCTGGGAATTGAACCTAGGTCCTCTGAAAGAGCAGTCAGTGCTGCCAACCCCTGAACCATCTCTCCAGCCCCATTGGACATGTTCTTAATTAGTGATTCATTGGAAATAGCCCAGCCCATTGTGGGTGGAGCCATCCCTGGGCTGGTGGTCCTGGGTTCTATAGGAAAACAGCCTAAGCAAGCCATGAGGAGCAAGCCAGTAAGCAGCACCCTCCATGGCCTATTTATCAGCTCCTGCCTCCAGGTTCCTGCCATTTGAGTTCCTGTCCTGACTCCTTTTAATGATGGGATGTGTAAGCCAAATAAATAAACCCTTTCCTCCCAAGTTGCTTTGGTCAATGTTTTAGTCCATGTTTTTTTTTTTTAATTTATTATTTTTCTTTTATGTGCATTGGTGTTTGCCTGCATGTATGTCTGTGGGTGTCAGATCTTGGAGCTATAGACAGTTGTGAGCTGCCATATGGGTGCTGGGAATCGAACCTAGGTCCTCTGGAAGAGCAGTCAGTGCTCTTAACTGCTGAGCCATCTCTCCAGCCCCAATGTTCTTTTATTGTGAGGAGGCATTACGACCACAGCAGCTCTTATGAAGGACAGCATTTAATTAAGGGTTGCTTCCAGTTTTAGAGGATTAGTCCATTACCAGAGTGTCAGGGAACAAGGCAGCGCGCAGGCAAATGCCGTGCTGGAGGAGGAACAGAGAGTCCTACATCTGGATCCACAGGCAGCGGGAAGAGAGCAGGTTTGGACTTTTTGAAACCTCAAAGCTCACCCCTAGTGATAAACTTCCTCCAACAAGGCCACACCTCCTAATCCTTTCAAATAATGTCACTCCCTCAGCATTTCAAATACTGCCACTCCCTCAGCATTTAAATATATGAACCTAAAACAAAACAAAACAAACAAACAAGAACAGATATCTAAAGCTGGGTGTGGTGGCGCACGCCTTTAATCCCAGCACTCAGGAGGCAGAGGCAGGCGGATCGCTGTGAGTTCGAGGCCAGCCTGGTCTACAAAGCGAGTCCATGATGGCCAAGGCTACACAGAGAAACCCTGTCTCGAAAAACCAAAAAAAAAAAAAAAAAAAAAGAACAGATATCTAGGAGGATTATAACGCAGCAAGAGATGGGCGTGGTGGCGCACGGCCTTTAATCCCAGCACTTGGGGGGCAGAGGCAGGTGAGTCTCTGTGAGTTCAAGGACAGCCTGGTCTACAAATCAAATTCTAGGGCAGCCAGGGGTATTACAAGAAATCCTGTCTCAAACAAAAAAAACAAGCAAGAAACAACAAAACCAAAAAAATTAGGGGGTGAGGAATTAATTCATTATGTTAATTCTGCTGAAGTTTCCATAAATTTTAATATGTGTGTGTGTGTGTATTATATATGTTTACTTTAAACACATAGTTTATTCCATGCTAAAAACTCATGTGGTTGTTTGAATGAAAATGGCCCCCAAAGGCCGGGCGTGGTGGCACATGCCTTTAGTCCCAGCACTCGGGAGGCAGAGGCAGGCGGATCGCTGTGAGTTCGAGGCCAGTCTGGTCTACAAAGTGAGTTCAGGACAGCCAGGGCTACACAGAGAAACCCTGTCTCAAAAAAAAAAAAAAAAAAAAAAGAAAAGAAAATGTCCTCTAAAGGTTCATGTATTTGGATAATTGATCTCCAGTTGGTATAACTGTTTGGGAAGGCTTAAGAAGTGTAGCCTGCCTGTCCATGGGATGGAACCCATGCCTGATTCTGCTAGGGCCAAGAAACTGAGACTGGATAAGCCATGGCCTAGAGGAAAGCCAGATAGTATTGTTCTGTTAAAAAAAAAAAAAAAAAAACCATAGCCGGGCGTGGTGGCGCACGCCTGTAATCCCAGCACTCGGGAGGCAGAGGTGGGTGGATCGCTGTGAGTTCGAGGCCAGCCTGGTCTACAAAGTGAGTCCAGGATGGCCAAGGCTACATAGAGAAACCCTGTCTCGAAAAACCAAAAAACAAAACAAAACAAAAAGCAAAAACTTGACCCCTACTGACATTTTGCTCTACCCATAAAACAGTGCTCAGCCATCATCGGAGAAGCTTCTTAAAGTAGTCGGGAACTAAGAACTGGGCAATTTGCAGACTCTGAGCCCTCCGTGCCCCTCCGCTCAGGTCTGGGGAGCTCTTTGGAAGAGGAGAGAGAAGCTGGTAAGAGCCAGACTCCAGTGTTTTTACCAAGATGTAAGTTCTCTGCTATTCTTGCCACTATGCGGGTTTTTGTTTTCTTTATTTTGGTTTTTCGAGACAGGGTTTCTCTGTGTATACTTAGCTGTCCTGGACTCCCTTTAGTAGACCAGGCTGGCCTTGAACTCACAGTGATCCACCTGCCTCTGCTTCCGGAGGGCTGGGATTAAAGGAGTGTACCACCACACCCAGCCCAATTTCTAAATTTATTTTATTTTATGTGTATGGGTATTTTGTTTGCATGCATATCTGGACCACATGAATGCCTATGCTCAAAGAGAATGCTGGGAGTAAGTGCTAGGAGCCACACCCAGGTCTGCTGGAACCAGCAACTGCTCTTAACCACTGAGCCATCTCTCCAGTCCCAGAGCATATGCTGCCACGCCCAGCTTGCCACTCTGCCTTTGCTCCACTATCATTGGCTCTGATCTTCTGAAACTGCAAGCCCCAACCAAGTTAAACACTTTCTTTTATAAGTTGCCTTAGTCATGCTTTTTTAAAATTTTATTTATTTATTTTTTTAAAAGATTTATTTATTTATTATATACACCCAAAGACGGTACCAAATCTCATGACGGATGGTTGTGAGCCACCATGTGGTTGCTGGGAATTGAACCTAGGACCTTTGGAAGAGCAAGCAGTGCTCTTAACCTCTGAGCCATCTCTCCAGCCCCCCTTATTTATTTACTTATTTATTTTATTTATTTATTTTTTTGAGACAGGGTTTCTCTGTGTATCCCAGTCCCAAAGTCTTCCACATTTCTCCAAAAGCCAGCGTGGTCGAGCCTGTCACAGCAATATCCCACTCCCGGTCCCAACTTCTTAGTTATTTTTCTATTTCTGTGATAAGATACCATGACCCGTCTGGTTGTGTTGGTGCACACTGGTAGGATTTGCTGAAGGAGGCAGAAGCAGGAGGATCACGCCTTTGAGGCCAGCCTGGGCTACACATTTAGCCAAGCTGTGGTGGTGCACGCCTTTAATGCCAGCACTCGGGAGGCAGAGGCAGGAGGATCGCTGTGAGTTCCAGGCCAGCCTGGTCTACAAAGTGAGTTCCAGGACAGCTGAGGCTACACATAGAAACCCTGTCTGGGGGGGTTGGAGGTGTGGGCAGGGGGAAGTAGTGGACTAATTTCTTTTTTTGTTTTGTTTTGTTTTTTGTTTTTCGAGACAAGGTCTCTCTGTGTAGCCTTGGCCATCCTGGACTCACTTTGTAGACCAGGCTGGCCTTGAACTCACAGCGATCCTCCTACCTCTGCCTCCCAAGGGCTGGGATTAAAGGCGTGTCCACGACGCCCAGCTGTACACAGGATTTAATAAAGTTAACCTTAGGTCAAGAGGCAGAGCAAGAAACCAGTTGACAGAGATTAAAGGGTAGGAGGGTCTTTGAGTTGAAGGGTATTTAAGACAGCATGCATAAGAAGGGGGCTTTTAGGCTTTTGGGCTTTGAGCTAGCAAGCCTTTGGCCTCGGGTTTTTTTGTGGTTTTTGTTGGTTTGTTTGTTTCCTCCACCGTCAGCTGAGCCTTTTGGGCCTTTTCCATCAAGATATGCCAGATCTGAGCAGGAAGGTCAGCTGGGTGCTTTCTCTGCCTCTCTGAGCTAGCCGGTGTTTACCCAGCATCTGGCTCCCGAGTCTTTATTGGTAAATGGAAGGATTTGGGATTTTCATTTTTTAATAACACCCCCTCTCTTCACATGGCCTGACTCAGTGTGGCCATCTTAACTCTTGACTTCCCAGATGTCTCTGCCTGTTTTCTCCCTTATTTATATTTATAATATAGTTCAAGGCCAGCCTGGTCTAGAAAGTGAGTCCAGGACAGCCAAGGCTACACAGAGAAACCCTGTTTCGAAAAAACAAAAACAAAAAAATTAAGTGGGGCAGTGGTGGCACATTCCTTTAATCCCAGCACTTTGGAAGCAGGTGGATCTCTGTGAGTTTGAGGACAGCCTGATCTACACAGTGAGTCCAAGGCAGTCAAGGCTACACAGAGAAACCCTGTCTACAAACAACAAACAACAAACAAACAAAGACAGTTGAATAAAGGGGGAAATGCCCTTAGGGCAAGATAGCCATCCAGCTATGCTTCCAACTTGTAAAACAAAGGAATTTATGGGGGGGAGGGTGGAAGCATGGTTTAAAACAGAGTTTCTCTGTATAGCCTTGGCTGTCCTGGACACACTTTGTAGACCAGGCTGGCCTCGAACTCACAGAGATCACCTGCCTCAGCCTCCCACAGTTCTGTGATTACAGGGGTCCATCACCGCACAAAGGAAATTTCTGCTCCTAAAAAGCAACAAAGAAAAGCTTATGCAAATGTGACTCTATGTGGGGCAGGCTCCCAGTCTTCGAAGCAGGCAGAACTTGGCGGGGTCATCAGCCTGCTTCTGACTTTAGAGTAATGAAGGGTACAAGTGGAAAGGGGTTCTGGAATCTCCCTCCATGGCTAAGGAGAGCCACTGAGGCTAGGCATGTGAAAGGGGTATCCCCGCATGGAGGCCCTGACGGGCCACTGTGTGACGCTGTGAAAGTGAAGCCTGGCTTGCGCTGGAGACCCCAAGAGGTTGGAGATGCCAGAGCCATAAGACACCTGCCAAGGAGAGCTGCAGACAGGGAGCCGAGTCAGTCCGAGGGGAAGTGTGTTGCGAACAGCAAGGCTGGGAGGGCGGAGCCTCCTGGGAGGGCGGAGCCATTTCAGACATCTGATTTCAGACGCGGAGCTACAGGATTTGGAGTTTGCCCTGCTAGGCTTCGGTTTGCTCTGGTGCAGCATTTTTTCCCTCTGCCCCCACTTCTCTTTTAGAATGGCAATGTACATTCTTTGTCATTGTGTATTGGAAGTGCGCACTTTGCTCTTTTATTTTGATTTTACAGGCGATACAGTGAAGAGAGTGCCTTGAACCTCATAAGAGACTTTGAACTTTGGGCTTTTCAACAGTTTAGACTATAAAAGACTATGGGGACCTTGCTGGACTGCTTGGATTTTGTATTATGATATGACCATAACCCCATGAGGGCCAAAGGCTGGACTGTGGTGGTTTGAATGAGAGCAATAGCTTGTAGGTTTGTATATTTGAATACTTTCTGTTGGCTTTGAGGTTTCAAAAGCAAAAAAAAAAAAAAAAAAAAAAAAAAAGCCCATGCCACTCCTAGTTAGTTCTCTCTCTCTCTCTCCAACTTACCAATCAAGACACAGGCTCTCAGCTGTCTCTGCCACCGCGCCTTTGCTCCACCAGCACAGACTCTAACCCTCAGAAACTGTGAGCCTCACACCAAATGCTCTCTTTATAAGCCGCCTTGGATATGGTGGTGTTTTCTCTCAGAAGTAGCCGAGACAACCAATAAAGCTGTTAAGAGCAACCACTGGTGTTCTCGCCAGTTGTGAGAAACTGAGAATTCTGTGTGGAAAGTCAGAAACTAACCAGTCCCACCGACATTTCCTCTCTTTGTCAGTACTGGACTTGAGCCGAGAGCCTCACTCCCCAGGGCCAGTGGCTCCATCACTGAGTCCCATCCTCAGCTTTGTTATTAAAATCAGATTTATAAATTTACTTGAAGAAGAGTGCAAGTGGCAGGCACTACATGTGTGTGGAGGTCAGAGCACAGCTGCAGAACGGATTCTCTCCTCCCATGGAGCCTCTGGGGATCCACTTCAGGCGTGGGGCACAGCAGCCCTAACCAGCTGAGCCATCTCCACAAAATGCACCTTTTAATTTTTTTAGACAAGTCTTGCTAATATTCAGCATTACTTGACCTCAAGTTTGAGCAAAAAATCAAGATCCTCCTGCTTCCGTCTTCCTCCTGAGTGCACTGTCATATCCAGACTGACTGACTGACTGACTTGTTCAATGGTGTGTGACAGCAGGGCATGGTGGTGCAGGCCTTTAATCCCAGCACTCCAGAGGCAGAGGCAGGTGGGTCGCTGTGAGTTCAAGGCCAGCCTGGTCTATAAAGCAAGTCTAGGACAGCCAGGGCTACACAGAGAAACCCTGTCTTGAAAAACAAAAAACAAACAGAAATGGTGTGTGACTAACCCTGGGATGGACAGACAGGCTTGCTATCTGTCCATAGTCAGTCTGGTAACTGTCATTTGAAGGCAAAGTTACCTAAAATTCAGTCAGCTATCTTAAGTGTGAAGTGTTTCTTTTTTTTTTTTTTTTTTTTTGGTTTTTTGGTTTTTCGAGACAGGGTTTCTCTGTGTAGCCTTGGCCATCATGGACTCGCTTTGTAGACCAGGCTGGCCTCGAACTCACAGCGATCCGCCTGCCTCTGCCTCCCGAGTGCTGGGATTAAAGGCGTGCGCCACCACGCCCGGCTTGTGAAGTGTTTCTTTTCAAACAAAAAACCTCACCTGGTTGTACAAGGTTCTGAAAAGTTGTAGTATGTAAATCCATTGGCTGCTTACCTCTCTGGCTCGAAGGAGCTTCGCTTTCTCAATCTTAGTGATGACCGCTTGTACTGACAGGGGCACTTCAAGTTTCGAGCTCGCTGAGGTGTCATGCCTGTCTTCAGGGTTTCTTTTGGTGGTGGCAGTTTCCTTTAGGTCGGTTTCTGAATTGGAGTCACTGTTGATATCATTTTGCCTTTTGGCAAACATTTTGAAAGTTTGGGTGATTTTTTTTTTTTTTTTGGACTTCTATTTTTCACAGAATATAGGCAAATGATAGTAAACGTCCATTAGAAAGCCGCAAGCCTAGTCTTGAGGTTGTGGCGAGCCCTCCTTGGACCAACTAGAAGCCTTCGAATGCTCACGTCTTGATGATGCTATTAATAGGCCCATTGTGACGCTGTCACCGACTTGGAAGGTTTAAGAATGTCCCCCTGTGTGTAAAGAACCAGGCATTCTATGTGCTGTGACCGTGGAGGGGGGAGGGGAGTGGAAGACTGCTAGCGGGGACGCTAAAGGGAAGAGAAGGCACAGGCCTGCAGGGAGGAACCTACATTCTAGCTGTTAGAACCGAGACCCAGTGTCCCCCATGGAGCCGTTGCCTCCTCCCTCTTCATGGGCTCTGCTGAAGCAGTTTAAGTCTGTAACTACAAGCTCCTCATGTGGCCCATGACGTTTCTAGCATTTGATAACTTAGAAGATATTTGGAAGAGCATCACAGTTTCCCTTACTATTGTTTTTTTCTTTTTTCTCCCCTCCCCACCCAAAGAGCCTGACAGAAGCTTGGGGGTTTCATAGCTGACTCACAAAATTGAAGGGCACATTAGAGGCTGCTCTGTACCCGACAAGAGGTGTGTGTGCCCCTTTGGGCAGCTCTGACCGCAGGGGAGGCTCTGGATTACAGGTGTGCGTGAGCATGCCTAGCCAGATGGCGTCAAATAAAGGAAAAAGCACTAGGAATAAAGTTGCGTCCCTTTTGTTCTTCTGCTGTCCTGTGTCAGAGGTCACGGCCATCCACCGTGAGCTGGGCACCCCCGGCCACAATTTATCTTTACGTAGCTCTGCTGTGCCTTTATGTGCTCCTAAACTTTACTGTACCGTGTGATACATTCTGTATTTTTTTAATTTCTTTTTGGTTTTTTGAGACAGGGTTTCTCTGTGTAGCCTTGGCCATCCTGGACTCACTTTGTAGACCAGGCTGGCCTCGAACTCACAGCGATCCGCCTGCCTCTGCCTCCCAAGTGCTGGGATTAAAGGCGTGCGCCACCACGCCCGGTTTACATTCTGTATTTTTAAAGAACGGCGAACGTATAGTTTAAACTCTGTACAAAAACTTCCTATGCTGAGCCCTTGTGAGGAAGGTTGTAAAATTAAGTCTTCTGTTCAGTCCTTGCGAGATTTGCATAGGACAGAGTTTAGGTGTCTTAGTTCACAGAGGAGCGAAGCCTGGGCGTGAGGAGGCTGTGTTTCTCTTTCCCTCCTTCCCTTCCGTGTAGTGCTGAGGGCTGAACACTGGGCCTCATGCAGGCTGCACAAGCTCTCCCCCGCTGAGCTATAGATGCTGCTCCACTCCCCTTTACCCTTATTTTTAGACAGTTCTTGGTAACTTATCCAGATTGGGCTTGATTTAACTCTATAATGCAGGCTGGTCTTGAATTAAAAAAAAAAAAAGTATATATATAATGTATATATATATATTTTTTCTTTCTTTCTTTTTTTTTTTTAAGCTAAAGTGCCCAGACCCCAGGTAGCTAGGATAAGGTGTGCTCTACTGGGCCCAGCAGTTGTCTTTTCAAGATAATAAACCTGTAGGGATCAAGTTAAGATGTCATTGACAGCTGGGTATGGTCCCTCCTACCTGTAATTCCAGTGCTTGTGTGCTGAGGCAAGAGGATTGCTGAGAGTTCAGGTTCAGCCTGGACACTACAGAATGAGACCATACCTTAAAAAATAAAAATAAAAAACAAAGCAAAAATCAAAACTAACCAAAAAAAAAAAAAAAAAAAAAAAAGAAAAAAAGAAAAAAAGAAAAGAAAAAGAAAAAAGCCCTTCGTCCTTTGTTTCCGCATGTCTCCCTAAATGGTCTGCACTGTGCCTCTGCCTCTGACATGCAGCTGGCCTGAGCGAGCTCCAATCGGCAAACTTCTCAGGACCAGACTCTGGTTCTGACTTTTGTACTTCTTGTTTAGGATGGTCTTCATTTAGAACAACAGGCCGAGTGGACCACCACCCCCCCGGGCCCCCCACCTCTTTTTTTTTTTTTCCGAGACAGGGTTTCTCTGTGTAGCCTTGGCTGTACTAGACTCACTTTGTAGACCAGGCTGGCCTCGAACTCACAGTGATCCACCTGCCTCTGCCTCCCGAGTGCTGGGATTAAAGGCGTGCACCACCACGCCCGGCCCCTGTCTTTTCTTATAAATCATAATTCTGATTTACCTACTCAGAAGGTTCAGACCTTCCCACTGTGCTGTTGTCAAATTATGAAAGCCTTAAACCCCTTTTTATTTTGCACAAAGGAAAGCAGAGCTTTTCTGGGAGCACACAGCCTCTCCTACTGAGCTAACGCAGCGCCATCTCTCATTCTTGTGTCTTTCTCGTGCAGCATGGCACTCATGAGCAGCTGCATGTGAAGCCTTTTAAAGGCGAGTTTGAGAGTCCTTCCCTTCCTCCTGGCAAGCAGTCAGCCAGGTACGACAGTGCTGCTGCAGTTATCCTAGGCCAAGGAGACCACAAGGCGCTAAGGAAAGACATGAAGAAGAGGGCTGTGAAGGAGTCGTGAGGAGAGCCGGACAGAGAGAGGGCATTTGATTGACCAAACAGGAAAGATATCCTGAGCCATGGCTTTGGAGGTAAGCGTTAATGTTTCTATCCCAGTGGGAAGGGGAGTCTAGTAACAGCTGAGATAAAAGCACTGGGAGTTGATTGGTGAGCAGATTAACGATGGTCTACAATGTAAGGTCAGCAACTTAACAGTGAGAGAAGTTTGGTATCCATGTGAGAAATGAGGAGCTTCTGGTGAGGCAAGGCAAAGGAGGCCAGCCTGGTCTACGAAGTGAGCCCAGGACCACCAAGGTTAACACCAGAGACCCTGTCTGGGTTATCACTTTTTTGTTTGTTTTCTGGAATTTGCTCTGTAGTCCTGGTTGGCTCTGAGCTCTCAGAGTTCACCTGCCTTTTCAATTCTGGGATTAAAGGCGAGTGCCACCATAGCCTGGCTTTAAAGGTGTTTTTTGTTGGGTTTGGTTTGGTTTTTCTGACAGGATTTCTCTTGTAGTCCTGGCTGTCCTGGCCTCACAGAGATCAGCCTGCTTCTGTCTCCGAGTGCTGGGATTAAAGGTGTGTCCCATAATGGTGTTTTTAAAAAAAATAATTGAAACCAGGCAAGGGTGGCAATGCCTTTAACCCCAGCACTCAAGGGCATCTGTGGGTTTGAGGCCAGCCTGGTCTACAGAGGGAATTCCAGGACAGCCAAGGCAACACAGAGAAACCCTGTCTCAAAAAGCCAGAAAATAAATTGATTTTGTAAAATATTAATTAAGCTCCTTCCCCCCCTCCTTTTCACTGTGTAGGGTGACAGTACATCTGGCAAACATAATTATTCAAAAATGTAATGTAGCTGGATGTGGTGGTGGTGCACGCCTTTAATCTCAGCACTGGGGAGGCAAAGACAGGCCAATCTCTCTGTGTTCGAGGCCAGCCTGGTCGACAAATCTACATACAGAGTCCTTGTCTACACCGAGTGTTCCGGGACAGCCCAGACTACACAGAGAAACCTTGAATCGAAAAACCAAAAATAAATAAACATACGTCGTAACAATAAAAGTGTTTGAAACTGGAGTAAATTAGACTGATAAACTCTAGTAAGAACAACTAATTAAAAATCTTCATAGTGTTTTATTTGAATATGAAATCACCAATAAAGATCTAGACTGATTATTACTACTACACCAGCGTCATTATGTTAATGAAGACCTGGTTCCAAGGGGGCCTGGGGCCAAGACCTATTAAAGTTTTGTCTAAAGGAATCTGGTCCTGTTACAGCGCTCCTTCAACAAGAATGGGCAGCGTGACAATCTATTCATTAGGGTCTTGTTCCGATTAGCTCATGCAAAATGCTTGGTACAGTACCGGGGACGTAGTGTGCAATTAATACAGCGCAGCTGCACTTTCCGGGGCGGCCACTCCCGCTCTCCTGCCCTCGTAAGCTTTTCCCGGGAGGCAGCAGGTTTTCAGCAGGGGCGGGCGACGAGTCGACGTCGCACCCCACCGCCTTTTATAGGGACCTAGGCCAGCAGGAGTGCGGCAGCCAGCGACTTGGTAAAAGGTAAACTGCGCCGGCGAGCGTCTTCCACGACCCAGGGCGCAGCGCCGTGCGGGCTCCGCCCACGCACGCGCGGTTACGCCGCCGGAGAGGGAGGAGCCAAAGCGGAGCCTGCAGCCGGCGGGCGGGCTCCCTTACCCCGGAAGCAGTTCCTCTCCGAAACCGGAAGCAGTTGTTGCTTCCAGGGAGGCGGGCCCGGGCGGGTCAGGGCGCAGCGGCTGACGGCGGGGGAGGAGCCGGGTCCACTGCCGGGTGGAGGGGCAAGGCGAGTGTCCTTATCCTACCGACCGGGGCCCGGGCCTGGGAGCCAGCTGGAGTCGCGGCAGCGTGGGCGATCGGGCCGAGCGGAGGCAGACATGTTGCTCTTCGTTGAGGTGCGTGGCTCAGGCCGCCCGGTCCGGCGCTGAGGCGCGCTGAAGTGTTGGGGGCGCGGGCCGGTCCCACCGCCATGTGACTGCCCAGGCCGCCCGCGCCGCGGGACCCGCCGAGAGGCTGACACAGCACCTGGGCCGTGCAGGCCCGCGGCCCCGCCGTGCGCTCCTGAGGAGGCTGTGGGGGGCGGGGCGGGGGCGCCGAGGCCCGGGGCGGCGGGGAAGGGAAGGCGGCGGCGGCGGCGGCGCGGGGCTGAGGTGGCGTGAGGAGCCGCGGGCAGAGCACCGCGTCCCATATGGAGGAGGCGAGCGGGGGCGGGGGGCGGAGTCTGCGGGGAGAGGGCGGCCAGGTGGGCGCGCTCGGGCTGAGGGAGGCCTCGCGGGGCCGCGTGGGACGGGGCGAGCAACATGTGGGGCCGGCGGGAGGAGCGGGATTTTTGTTCGGTTGGCCCGCGGAGGGACGCGGTTTTGGAAGAGCATAGGAAGCCCCCCCCTTGCCCTCCCCCCTTCCCCGCCCCCCCCCCTTGCCCTCCCCCCTCCCCGCCCTCCCCCCTCCCCCACGGACCCCCTCAAGCTTTTCTGAAATTTTGTTCGGTCCCCGGTCCCCAGCTCTGGAACGTTCTGTGGGGGAAAGCGAGTTCGTCTGAGCGGCGGAGCCCTGTAGGGGTCGGGAGCCTTGAAAGGCACCGCTCTGACCTCTGTAAAAGTTACTCGGGCTGCGGTTGCGTGCTGCGGGCTCCTTCCGCGGACCTGTTAAGAGCCCTTTGCGGGGAAAATGGCAAAGGAGGAGAGGAACTCAGGGGAAAGCCGGGCTGCTTGCTTGTTTGTGGCTTTTTTGTGGTGCCGTTGTTTCGGTGGAAATATTCTTGTTTCCTTGGCCCGTCCTGTTTGAGATTCCACAAGAGTAGTGATTGCCTCCCGTAAGCAAATAACGAAGCTTAATTTCTCTCATTTCTGCCCCGTTGTGCTCAGCGAGCATCAGCTGACTGGCTGGCAAATGCTTTGAGTAGATTCCAGATCATATTGTTCTTACATTGTGAAAACGTCAATCCAGCAAAGCTGCAACTTTGCAACTTGGCATTTGTTAACTGCGCCCGTAAAAAGGATCTTTTCACGAGGGAAGGAATCACAGGTTGGCGAGTGGACTGGGAAGCTGGGGCCAACTTACGGCGGGGAGGGTGTTTTGAGGTGGCGGTGCTGGCGGAAAGTAAAGAAGCGGTTTTTTTGTTTTTTTTTTCCTTTTTCCTTCGTGTATGTTCGTTGTGCTTAGCACTATGTTCCATAAGGACATTTCCACAGACATGTGTTCTGTGTTTTAAGCAAATTCCTCCTTATATCCCTAAAGGGAAAACTCTCATTTTCACCCTCTACTGTTCTACCTTTTACCCTTCCTTGGTGTTTATGTTGATAAGTTTGGGATTCTTAAATTAGGCATTAATGACGCTTTATTAGCGTATGCCCAAGTTTAGAAATATCTGTTCATTTGAATATTTGAAGCAGACCACTAAAAGTTTTGAAACCAATGAACTCATCTTTCTGTTCATTTTTAAAAATTTTAAGCCGGGCGTGGTGGCGCATGCCTTTAATCCCAGCACTCGGGAGGCAGAGGCAGGCGGATCGCTGTGAGTTCGAGGCCAGCCTGGTCTACAAAGTGAGTCCAGGATGGCCAAGGCTACACAGAGAAACCCTGTCTCAAAAAAACCAAAAAAAAAAGAAAAAAAAAATTTTAAATTACCTTATTTTTCTTTAACAGAATAAGTAATCAGGCTTTATTGTGGGTAGGGCTAGGGCGTTTGTTTGTCTTTGGAATTACTGCGCTGTGCAAATATTGGAGGGTTGGTTTGTTTGTTTGGTTTTCGAGTTAGGTTTCCAACATAGCCCAGGCTGTTCTGGGATTCCCTCTGTAGACGGCTGTCCTGGAAATCAGAGCTCTGCTTGCCTCTGCCTTGGAGGTGCTGGTATTAAAGGTGTGTGCCACCAGCTAATATTGAAGGTTTTAAGAGGAGAGACATGTAGTGACAGAGCAGACTACATAAAAGATTATTAAGTCAGTTTGATGTGAATACAATTTCCAAAATGAGTTTCAAATTGATTGGCTTTTATTAAAAAGTGAAATTTACTGGTATGTTCATTATTTAGTGTTTTTGCTAGGCCCTTTTCTGTTTCCAAAACAAAATTACAATGTTTTTACAGTGGAGGGAAGAAGTTGAGAGGTTAATGAACTCAATAAAGTAAAGGCAAAGAATTTAGATCAAAGTCACTCTAATGTTCAGCCAGGCATATTTCCGGAATTTAGACCTGTCTCTGCCTCCCAAAGCGCTGGGATGGAAGGTATGCGTACACCTCTTACACCATGCTCAGCTAATGAATATTGAGGCTGAATTTTTACTCTGTTTCTCACTAAACTACTATGTAAATTTAGTTGATATCCCCATTAGTCTTTTTTTTTTTTTGGTTTTCGAGACAGGGTTTCTCTGTGTAGCCTTGGCCATCCTGGACTCACTTTGTAGACCAGGCTGGCCTCGAACTCACAGCGATCCGCCTGCCTCTGCCTCCCGAGTGCTGGGATTAAAGGCGTGCGCCACCACGCCCGGCTTCCATTAGTCATTTTTTTACTCAGTTTATCTTTTTTCATATGTAGTTTATTGAAAAGTAGTGTCTTAAAATATACTGAAACCAGAGCGAATTCCAGGACAGCTAAGGCTACACAAAGAAACCCTGTCTCAAATTCACCCCCCCCCCCAATAAATAAATATATATTAAAACCAATCAGTGTGAGGCAGTGGTGGCACACTCCTTTAATCCCAGCACTGGGGAGGCAGAGCAGGCGGATCTCTGTGAGTTTGAGGCCAGCCTGGTCTACAGAGTGAGCTCCAGGACAGCCAAGGCTACACAGAGAAACGCAGTCTGGAAAAACCAAAACCTTATTTGTCTACTATATAACAATTTTAAGATATTTTGATATTGTTGTTCAATATAATTGGCTTATGTGATTTTATATATTTCAGAAATTAAAATGATTTGCGTGCGTGCCTGTGTGCTGCCACTCTACAGAGTCATTTCTCCCCTTCCACCTTTCTGTGGGTTCTGGGGCTAAAAAAAGATCAGAGATCTGCCTGCCTCTGCCTCCCAAGTGCTGGGATTTAAAGTGTGCATGACTGACTACCAGGCCTGGTGCAGCACTAGGGAGGCAGAGGCAGGTGGATCTCTGAGTTGGAGGACAGCCAGGGCTACACAGAGAACCCTGTCTCAAATAAATAAAAATATGTGCACCACTAGTGCCCAGCTAGTGAACATAGAGGCTGAGATGTGATTATTTTGGAGGGGGGAGAGCAAGTAAGCATGTAAATGAAAGGAAACTGAGGAAAACACCTGAGAATGGGAGGGGTTACAAAGCTTCTCTCCTACCACAGTGTGGGCTCCAGGCTTCAAAGAGGGTTAGGCTTAGCAGCTAGTTGTTTACCCACTAAGCCATTTTGCTGGCATTCACATTGTAATGTGGTACTACATCCACCTCCAGAACTCTTCATCTAATTTTGTGAACTTGAAACTGAAGAGACTGCTCATTGGCTGCTACCCTTCCATCCACCCAGGTTCAGTTCCTACTACCCCAGCTCCAGAGAATCTAGTGCCCTCTGCTGGCCTCTGAGGGCACAGAGGTATATAAATAAATAAAAGCAAACCGTGAAAGAAATTCTGAACACATTAAACAGTAATTCCTCATTTTCTTTTTTCCTCATATTTTACAAAATTTGAAACATACAAGCCTTTTCTACCCTAGGTTTAATGCCTTTTTAGATAGTAGCATATAGAGGTGATTAGCACTGTGTGCTGTGAGAGTGTGTGCTTTAACCTCATGGATGGAGCTCTGTGACTGTGGGACCAGCGTGCTCTCCATACGGCCAGGCCTATGGAGAGAGACCCTGTCTCAACAAACAAAGAAGGTGTGGAGTGCTTTATCGTGTTATACCTTTTGTCCCAATACAGTACTCAGTTTTTTGGGTTTGTTTGTTTCAGTTTTACTTAGAGTTGTTAGATATCATTGAAAATCAATGCGTGGGTGCGAATGTGTAGGCTTGTTGTTGTTTTTACCTCACTCCTCATGTACTCATTTGTATAAATTATATGTGTGCATATGTGCATGCTGTGGAAGCCAAGCTGGTTGTTGAGTATCTTCCTCAATTGCTTTTTACCCTTTGTTTCTCTGTGTTTCCTTGGCTGTCCTGGACTTGCTTTGTAGACCAGGCTGGCTTCAAACTCAGAGATGCGCCTGCCTCTGCCTCCCTAGTGCTGAGATTAAAGGTGTGTGCCACCTTGTCTGGTCAATTTTTGTTTGTTTGTTTGTTTTTTTGTTTGTTTGTTTGTTTTGTTTTTGAGACAGGGTTTCTCTGTGTAGCCTTGGCCATATTTTTTGTTTTTTTGTGTAGGCGTTGGCCATAGGTCTCAAGTCTTCATGCTTGCTTGGACAAGCACTCCACTGACTAAGCTGTCTTCCTAGCCCCAAAGTTAATTTTTTTAAAAAAGAATAATTTGGAGGAAGAAAGTGCCTGAGCAAATTGTGAATATATTTAGTCTTAATTTTTTGTAGTATGGGCCATTGTACCTGAGCCTTTACATGTTATGTTGAGCGGGTGTTCAGGCACTAAGCAGCCCAACCTCTTTATTGTGAGAAGCTTGCCAAGAAACATTATACATAAATATAGCTATGGCTTAGGAACAGATGGTTGTTGTTTGTTTGTTTGTTTTGTATTTCAAGACAGGGTTTCTCTGTGTAGCCTTGCCTGTCCTGGACTCCCTTAGTAGACTAGGCTGGCCTCGAACTCATGGTGATCTGCTTGCCTCTGCCTCCTGAGTACTGGGATTAAAAGTGTGCATCACCATGCCTGGCAAACAGATGGGTTTTTGAATATTTATTAGAAACATACAAAATGTAAAAATTTTAATGTAAACACTGCTATACAGAGTGGCCCCAAATTGGAATGAGATGGCTAGGCTGGTAAATGCCTTGGCTGCTCTTCCCAAAGATCTGGGGTTGATTCTCAGCACTTAGATGATGCAGCCAGCTGTAGCTCTAGTCATGCAAGTCACCGGATCCTGGGCCCCTTCATCTGGCCTCTGGGTACTACATGCCCGGTGCACAGATATGTATGGAGGCAAAGCACCCATATGAACAAAATAGATTAAGTGAAATTTTCAAGGAAAGATACAAAAGAATTCCTTGGTCCTTCAGATTATAGTTTGCAAATAGCAAGTTACTGAGAATCCTGATAGTAGTCATTTTAGATTTGTCTGGGCTGTCTGCTGCCTCCATATTTCTTTCCAGTTAATGAAAGTAAACATTTTGGTAAACATTTGATAAACATTTCAAGTCTGTAATTTTCGCTTTCTACCTTGGAGCTTAAGGTAGGATTTTGCTGTAGTTGCAAATAGAGTCTTAAGTCTGTTGCAGAGAGGTATGGGGCTGAGGATGTTGAGAGACTCCAGGTATTTATGGTATAAAAAAGATTTCCTTCTTTAGCTATCCTTAATGGAAAATGGAAAGTGACTCTTTGACACTGACATTTATTTCCTTGTGGTTTCCTTAACTTTTGTTTTCTAGAAAACTTACTATGAAGTGTTGTGCACTGCTACTTTTTACAAAGACTTGGGAATTATTGCCTCAAATGTCACTGCAGGTGGTAAACTGAACCTCAACAAAACTTCAACCTCAGATTCTTATTTGTAATTTTTTCCTATCTTTCTGACATGGTTATATTTATGGTGTTTCTATAATAAGCATATGTAAGAGTTAAAAGGATACAAATGAAATAAAATTCGGCTAGCAGGCTTAGGGGCCTTTAATTCTAGCACCCAGGAGGAAGAGGCAAGTGGATCAGTGAGGTGAGGCCCGGCTCTGAGGCCCTGGATTCAGTCTCTTTTACCACAAAAAGAGGTAGTGTTGTGATCACCAGGAGTCCTGGTTACCTGACAACAGGAGGATTGCCTGAGCCTAGACAGATGAGAGCAGCCTGAGCAACATAACGGGCTCTCTCCAAAACAATGAAAACTGGACTCTTGACCAGACAGATTAACTGTGCTTAGACTTGATTACTTTCCAGTTCTGTGCCTTTGGGCAAGTTATTTAGCATTTCTTTCTCAGTTTCCTTTTCTGTAAAGTGAGGACTATCCTAATGGTGTGTCATACCTATGGTAAAGTTACTAAGAGGAATGACAAGATACAACATACAACATTATGTGAGCGCCTGCTACCTCGGTGCGTTTCATGCTCATTTGAAGGTTACAAAAAGTTTGTTAGCTTAACATTATATTTCAGAAATTAAAAGAGGGCGGGGGAAGGCTTTACTGGCTGGAGAGATTGCTCAGCAGATAAGAGCACTGGTCCCCCAAAAAGAATTCTTTTTCTTTTTTAAAAAGATTTATTTATTTATTGTGTATACAGCATTTTGACTGCATGTATGCTTGCAAGCCAGAAGAGGGCACTAGATCTCATCATAGATGGTTGTGAGCCACCATGTGGTTGCTGGGAATTGAACTCAAGACCTTTGGAAAAACAGACAGTGCTCTTAGCCTCTGAGCCATCTCTCCAGCCCTAAAAAAAGGAATTCTTTGGTAGGACTCTCTAGTCATATTTGATAAAATGGTATGTGGTTTTCGTTTTTTGTTTTTCTTTTCTTAGCAGTTATTCAGTCAGATTTTTGGTTTTTATTTTTTAGATTTATTTTATGTGTGTGACTGTTTTGCCTGCCTGTTTGTGTGGACCATGTGCATGCCTGCTTTTCTTGGAGAACAGAAGAAGTTAAGCTGTCCCCTGCATTTGCAGTTACAGATGCTTGTGAGCCAGAGACAGAACCAGGGGTTTCCACAAAAATAAAAAGTGATCTTAAATGCCAAGACATATCTGTAGCCCCTATCTTTTGGGGTAGGGAGGGACAGTGTCTCTTTAGATTAGGCTGGCCCTTGGACTCCTAAGGACAACTGAACTGATGCTTTTGCCATATGCTGTGATATCGGTTGTATATCCTGTGTCTGGCTTTAAAAAAAAATTTCCCCCCCTGTAAGTACTTAAAGTGTGAAGTTGTCAGATTCCCTAGAACTGGAGTTAGAGACAGATGTGAGCTGCCATGTGGGTGCTGGGCACTGAACCCAGGTCCTCTGGATGGACACCTAGTGTTCTTATCCCCCGAGCCATCTCTTCAGCACCCACTCCCCCTTAAAGGTCTTTAATATGTCTTGGGAGTCCTGTTTCTGATAATAAATATAAAAGTAAAAAAAAAAAAATGTGTGTTGCATATTTATGATAACTTTCCCTGTTACCTTTTTACCTTAAAAGTAGTATCTCTTAGAAGACAATTCGGGGCTGGAGAGATGGCTCAGCGGTTAAAAGCACTGTCTGTTAATCCAGATGGCCATGAGTTCAATTCCCGGTAACCACATGGAGGCTCACAGCCAGCTATAATGTGATCTGATGCCCTCTTTTAGTGTACATGAAGACAGTGCGCTCATATACATAAAATAAATAAATAATAATTTTTTTTAAAGAAGATGATTCAAAAATTAGATGTCTTCCTTTCTTCTTCAGTGAGTATTTTGCATAAAAATGAAACAAAGATTGGGACTATTCTTGGATTCTCTAGGAGTGACATACATTACCTCAAAATAGTGGTGATGGGGAGAAGTGAGAGGACAGTTCATGTCTGTGTTAGGGATAGTTTGGTTATTTTGTGTAGTAGCTATGCTGACAAGGCAGGTTGTATATGTTGGCAGTGACTGGCAGCAGTTTCAGTGTCCGTCCTGACAGGTTAGTCTGTTAACCCTGTATTATATAACTGCAGCCCCAGTGCCTTACTTCTGTGGAATTTTTGTTGATCTTTTCATTTCTGAGGCAGGATCTTTCTTTTTCTGTAGACCAGACTGACTTGGACTCAGGGTGTAGTCAGGGCTGCTCTTGTGGCCCCATCACGCTTCAGCCCACCCCACCATTGTGTGTGTGTGTGTGTTTGGTTTTCTTTTGTTTTTCCTAGACAGGGTCTTTGTGTAGCCCTGGCTGTCCTAGACTCACAGTGATCTGCCTGCCTCTGCCTCCCAAGAGCTGGGATTAAAGGCATAGGCCACCATGTTTTTTGTTTGGTTGGTTGTTTTCTGTTTTTGAGACAGGGTCTTTACTGCGTAGCCCAGGCTGTCCTCCAACTCCTAGTCTTCTATCTCAGTCTACTGAGTTCTAGAAGTTTGTACAGGCATTACAGGAGTGAACGCATAGTAGGGCAGCATAGGAACTGTTTTATTTCTTCACCATTTTGGCTTTTAAAAACAGAATCTAGTTTTGGTTGGCTTGGAATTAATTCCCTCTGTTGTGCCTACTGGTCATAAGCTCAGGGCAGTGTCTCCTGCCCCCGCCCCGTGAGTGCTAGAGTTACAGGCCCAGCCATCACGCCTCCTGCCTGCAGAGCAGACATTGTAAGCTGCTACCACCATCATCTGACAAAATTGATTTCTAAAGCATTAGACCTTTTTTTTTTTTTTTTTTTTTCCTTTTTTGAGACAGGGTTTCTCTGTGTTAGCCATGGCCATCCTGGACTGAGTTTGTAGACCAGGCTGGCCTCGAATTCACAGTGATCCGCCTGCCTCTGCCTCCTGAGTGCTGGGATTAAAGGTGTGTGCTACCATGCCCAGCTTTAGACCTTTTTTTGGGGGGGGGGTGTCCAATTTATTGGGTCTTTGTTAGCATTGTCTAACTTTATAAATTCATTGTGGATTAACACAAAAGAGTTTCTTACGCTGCTTAGCAAGAACAGTTTTTCCAGTTGGGATGTCTTTTAATTTAAGTTTCTTGGTTTTTCGAGACAGGGTCTCTCTGTGTAGCCCTGGCTGTCCTGGACTTGCTTTGTAGACCAGGCTGGCCTCGAACTCACAGCGATCCGCCTGCCTCTGCCTCCCGAGTGCTGGGATTAAAGGCGTGCGCCACCACGCCTGGCTTAATTTAAGTTTTATATGCATCATTCTACATTTGTTTGTTTGGTTTTTGAGATGGGATCTCATGTAACCTAGGCTGGCCCAAAACTTACTGTATAATGAACGCTGACCTGTAACTCTTAATCTTCCTGTCTGTACCTTCCCAGTGCTAGGATTACAGCTTTGTGCCACCCCACCTGGCTTTGAGTATACATTTTTTGGTTGAAAAGTAATCTTGCCAAATATTAAAAAAAAGATGTGTGTTAATAGTGAATATGTATAAGTTTCTTTTTCTTTATATACATTTTAAAACATCACATTATATACCATACATAAAATCAGGCTGATTTGCTTGTCAACTTTACCATGAAAGGTAGCCTTAAGTATGGGAAAATATAGAAAACCATCAAAAATTGAATAAAAAATGCTATTGCCTAGGGGTAACCAGTAATACTATTTGTTTTAGTCTCTACAATCTTTCTTTTTTTGTTTGTTTCTTTGTTTGATTTTTGTTTTTCGAGACAAGGTTTCTCTGTGTAGGCTAGGCTGGCCTTGAACGCACCGAGATCCACCTGCTTCTACCATCTACAGTCTTTCCTGTACGTGTGCATTGTTCTCATACAACTGAAGGATTTTTTTTCCTTATCGTATTGTTTTTTTTTTTTTTTTTTGAGACAGGGTTTTGCTGTGTACCCTTGGCTGTCCTAGACTGGTTTTGTAGACCAGGCTGGCCTCCCAACTCACAGAGATCTGCCTGCCTTTGCCTCCCGAGTGCTGGGACTATAGGTGGGGCCCACTGCTCCTGACTATAATATCATGTCATTGAAGATCACTCAAAGGAACTCAAGTAAAAGATCGGTTCATTAGAAGAGTACAAGAAAAATTCATGAAGTAATATAAGAAAGACAGCCAAGGCCTAGAAACACACACAAAAATTAATAAAGAAAAGAGAAAAAAAAATAGGGAAAAGGCTATTAAGACAATGCAGTAGTCAGGGCATTTGCTTCTAAGCCTGACTACCTGAGTGTGACCCCCCCAGGATGCACATATGCTTGAGAGAGAGCCAGCTCTTCCTCCATATTATCCTCTGATCTCACATAGAGTACATAAATACATAAATATAATTTTAAAATTGGAAGGGGGTGGGAGAGGACCTGGGTTTTGTTCCCAGCACCCACATAAGGCAGCACAGAACCTCCACTGGCGCCAATTCCAGGGAATCCAGTGCCCTCTGGCCTTCCTGGGAGCCTATCTTTACACCACACAGACATGATACGCATAAACTCATGCAGCCTCACTAATAAAAATAATAAATCATAAGTAATAATAAAAAGCACCAAGCAGATCACTGTTTTTGACTTAAGATATAATTTCCATTAAGTCTGCCACTACTTAGTAAAAAAATTGATATATTCTGAAATTTGTTATAAATAAGTAAAAGCATTGCTTTAGATACAGGAATAATTTAAATAAAATTTATATTTTCAGGTAAGATGGAGTGAGATAGTATTTATTTTTAAATTTTTTGTTATTTTCAGATACTAGCCCAGCAAGACCTCAAACTTGTTATATAGTTCATGTCAGTGTTGAACTTCTGACCTCTTGCCTCTAGCTACCAAGTGTGGGGTTATAGGCACGTGCCTCCACCTGCTAAGGCAGTGTTTTAAGAAAGGCTGGGTGTGGTAGTACACACTTTTAAGCCCAGAGTCAGGAGGTACAGGCAGGCAGATCTCTTGAGTGCTAGGTCAGCCAGCCTGTGCTACAAGAAAAGTGTTTTGTAGAGGAACATTTTTAATTCATAGGTTGCCGTTTTCATATTGAAAATCTGAAATACTTATTTCAGATCAACTACTTTTAAGATGTTCTGTCTTTGGGGGCTGGAGAGATGGCTCAGGGGTTAAGGGCACTGACTGTTGCTCCAGAGGTCCTGAGTTCAATTCCCAGCAACCACATGGTGGCTCACAACCATCTATAATGTGACCTGGTGCCCTCTTCTAGCCTGTAGGTGTATATGCAGGCAGAGTACTGTATACATAATAATAAATAAATAAAATCTTTAAAAAAAAAAAAAAGATTTTCTGTCTTCAAGTAGATACAACATTGGCTTGATATGGAGGTCCACACTTGTAACCCTGATACTTGGGACATAGACAGCGACTGACGGCAACTTGTGCTGCAGACCAACTTGAACTGCACATTAGAGACCCCTGGAGGGGAGGCAGGGCCAATAGCTAGGTACTGTTTACCTGTTAGGTTTTTGTTTTTCAATGGTAAGTAATAGAAAAGCCTTTTGGTCTAAATTTACACAGATCTTTGATTGTTTAGCAGGTGACATCTAAGGGCACTGGCTTAAATCCTAATGCCAAAGTATGGCAAGAAATTCCTTCTGGAAATCCGGATGGCACTCCTGTGACTGAAAGTTCTTGGCATGAAACTGCAGCTACATCTGGGTCTCACCCTGACAGTAAGTCTTAACTATGATTGAGTTACATTTTGGCTTAATATATCATCAGATCAACTCAGACAACTTTGAGGTGGCCTTTGGTTATTTGATGTGTTGGTTAACATTTTGTTCCTGAACAAAATACCTAAGAAGAGGCAACTTTTTGTTTGTTTGCTTGCTTGCTTGCTTGTTTTTCCAGACAGAGTTTCTCAGTGTGGCCTTGGCGGTCTTGCACTCATTTTGTAGACCAGGCTAGAAGAAAACTCAACTTGACTCTTGAGGTTTCAGTTTATAGTAACCCGGTCCCATCACTTTGGGCCTTTCTGGAGGCGGGATATCATGACTGGGAGTCTTCCTGGTGGGACAGAGTTGTTTATGTCTTGGGGCCAGGAAACCAAAGGATCTGAGAGACCTGCCTCCACAAAGCTCCTCCCTTCAATTAGGTGCCACCTCTTTTTTTTAAGATTTACTTATTATGTATACAATGTTCTGCCTGCATGTACTCCAGAACTAGATCACGTTATAGATGGTTGTGAGCCACCATGTGGTTGCTGGGAATTGAACTCAGGGCCTTTCGAAGAGCAGCCAGTGCTCTTAAACCTCTGAGCCATCCATCTCTTCAGCTCCTAGGATTATGAGCTTCTGGGCAGATTGATTCATGAGTGGAGCTGGTCACCATTTTACTAGTCACATGTATCAGAGTTCACCTTTAACATTGCTGCACAGGGCCAATCTTTTATCTGAGCACTTGGGAGGGCTTTTCAGATCCAGACAAAGATTTGATGAAGTGTATTTGTGAATGTTTATCATATAGTTTGTATGATTCTTTTTCATACCTTACATGAGTAGTCAGTAGTTTCAAGTAGTGTGTCTGTTTTTGGGTCAGCATCTAGCCAATGGGTAGCATGTTCTTTCTTTCTTTCTTTCTTTCTTTTTTTCTTTTTTCTTCTTTTTTTCCTCGAGACAGGGTTTCTCTGTGTAGCCTTGGCTGTCCTGGTCTCACTTTGTAGACCAGGCTGGTCTCGAACTCACAGCGATCCACCTGCCTCTGCCTCCCAAGTGCTAGGATTAAAGGCGTGCGCCACTATGGTTGGCCATTTATAATTTCTTACAAGATTAGTTTGGGCCTGTTATCATGGCCTGTATTAACTCACTGGGCTTGGGCAGCCAACCTCATGAACTTATTCCCTTCATCTGCAGAATAGAAATAATGAAAAGTAATAGCTAACCATAGTGTGTTTTGAGGAAAGTAAGCAAAGAATTATACAACAGTTGGATACGTAGAATGATGACTTATCCGTAATGTTTAAAACTCCTTGTCTTCCTTCAGAAATGATTCTTACCTTAGCCACGGGATATTTTCCCCAACTTTGTTCTTTGAAATGATTCAGAGTTACTGAAGGCGGATTTAAATAAGTCCTGTTTACTGTCAATACCCTTTCTTGACAACAGGTAATACAGAACTTTCAGAAGATATGTGTAAGGAATATGAAATAATGTATTCTCCATCTTGTGAAACCACAAGAAATACTACAGACATTGAAGAGTCAGCTGATGGGATGATCTTAGGACCCGAAGATCTGAGTTACCAACTATACGACGTTTCTGGTAACCTTTGCTGTTTTATTGCTAGAATGAGGGTTTAGTATCCTTGGTTCCCCATCATTTCGATGAACCTGACATCGATCAATTTGTTTTCATTTTTGAAAAAGAAGCTTATGTCAAACAGCTATTAGGTAATTATTAAAAGTGTTATTGGCTAGTTAGTACCCAAACATATTTGTAGTTGAGAAAGAATCTTTGCAAAGTCCTGTTGTGTGAAATTAAAGATATCAGGAGAAAACCAGGCTTGGTAGTGCAGAGGCAGAGGCAGTTGGGTCTCTGCTAGTCCAGGACATCCAGGGTTATTAAACAGAGAAATCCTGTCTTGAAAAACTAAAAAAAATACCAGGGGAAAATAGTTAAAAGATCCAAATTTCAGAAGTTTTAAGTTTCTCAGTTGATTAGTTGTTGGGTTGAAAGTATAGCTGTGTGATAGAGCCCTTACATAGCAGGCTTGAGCTTCTAGATTTAATCTCCAGTGCCTTAAAAAACCAATTCGGGGGCTAGAGAGGTGGCTCAGCAGCTAAGAGCACCGTTTGCTCTTCCAGAGGTCTTGAGTTCAATTCCCAGCAACCACATGGTGGCTCACAACCATCTATCATGAGATTTGGTTCCCTCTTCTGGAGTGCAGGTGACATGCAGGCAGAGCACTGTGTACATAATAAATAAATAAATCTTTAAAACAACAACAACAACAACCCAATTCAGGGAGGTTGAAGCAGCAGCTCAGCAAGAACTTCCAGTACTTTTGTGGAGGACATGGGTTCTGCTCCCAGCACTCAACACCAGCCTGTTCACGGCTTTCTGCATCTGTGGATACTGCATGCACACAAACTCAGTAGCGCAACAACACACACACGCACGCACGCACGCTTGGGAGGCTAAGGCAGGAAGACACAAGTTCAAAGCTGTCATGGTCAACAGTGAAATAGTGTTGCAACTAAACATACATTGACAACAATGAGTAAATCTCCCTGACAGAACAGTTAAGCCAGGCATCGATGGCGCACACCTGTAATCCCAGCACTCTGGAGGCAGAGGCAGGTGTATCTCTGTGAGTTTGAGGACAGCCCGGTCTACTAAGAGAGTTCCGGGGCAGCCAGGGCTACACAGAGAAACTGTGCCTTGGAAACCAAAATTAAATAAATTAGTTCTAAATGGACAGGGGTGGGTAGCTTTCACTCCTAATTCATGCCCTGGAGGCAGAGGCAACAGGATTGAGAGTTTGAGGTTAGTTTGGGTGACACAGGTAGCCCCCTCTTTAGCAGCAGCAACAAACTTCTGTGAGAAAGTTTGGAAAGGCTTTGTTTTCCTCCTCACAATGACCCAACCAGCATGGAATTATAGTCAATCTGATTTAAAATGGAGGGAAAAATGTTTAGATTTATTTATAGTTATTTTGTTTTAAAAATCTCTATGTGTGCATGTACCCAAGCCCAGAAAAGGCCACCACAGGAGCTGCACTTGCTGTTAGTTGTGCTGCACACAGGTGCTGGGACCCAAGCGCGGTTCCTCTGCAAGAGCAGTCCATGACCGTAACTCTTGCCCTAAAAATTGGTGGAATCTAAACGGAACCAAAAGGAGCCATAGATTCTGACTGTATGGCTATATTTCCAAAGGGTCTTTTTGAAAATTATACAGTGGAGTAGGCATAGCTCTTTCTGCCCAATAGCCCTGTGACCTGGAGCAAAGGCTATAGATGACTGTCCTGGACTATCCCTCTTCTTCTTCTTTCTGTTTTTGTTTTTTAAAAATGAGTCGGTGTCTTACTATGTAGCCCCGATTGGCCTAGATCTTGCTATGTAGTCCAGGCTGACGTGGAACTGAGAAGCCTGGCTACCATTCCTGCCTTCAGTTTCGTTTTAACTAGTTAGATATAATTGTATGTGTGTCTGAGCACATTTCCCGTGTATGCTTGTGTATCCTGAGGTGGTAGGTACAGGCAGCCATTCTTAGCTTTTCTCTTGGGTGCATAGAGTCCGAGTTTAGTTCTTCATGCTTGCTCCTTCCATCTCTAGCCCCAGGCTGGGTCTGGAAGTCTTACTTACAGGTAATTTCTCAGGGGCGTGGGGTTGGAAACTTGGAAGTGATAAGTTTACAGGCTGAGTGGTTAAGCACACTGGGTCCCCTGAGTTCAGCTCCCAGCACCTGTGTAGCAGCTCACTGCACTTAAGTAAACTGACTGTGTTTAATTAGTGTTTAGATAGGTGAGTTCTGTAGAGAAGATAGCAAATACAGGTGAAAGGCTCCTGGGGTAATGATGCTTTACCACATAAGCCTAACAGCCTAAGTTCAGTTCCCAGAGCCCACATACAGGTAGACAAAGCAACTCCCCCTACAGAGTTGTCCTCTGGTTGCCGTACACATACCTACACACATTTTTCACACACAGAGAACACTACCTCTTTTCTTTAGTAGTGTGCATGTGTGTGTTTCTAGATATGTGTTCTTATGGAGGCCATAGAGCTACATCTCCCTGGAGCCCAAGTTACACATAGTTATACACTCAGCTCGGGTGCTTCGAACCAAACTTTGGTCTTCTGCAAAAGCAGTTCATGCTAACAACTTACCTCCCCATCCCGTAATAATAATTTTCAAAAATTTCCCGCTGGGCATGGTGACGCATGCCTGTAAGCCCAGCACTCAGGAGGCAGAGGCAGGTGGGTTGCTGTGAGTTCCAGGCCAGCCTGGTCTACAAAGCGAGACCAGGACAGCCAAGGCTACACAGAGAAACCTTGTCTCAAAAAACCAAAAATATTAAAATAAATAAATAAATAAATGAAATCCCCACAGGGGCTGGAGAGAGATGCTCATTGGTTTAATAGCACTCTTGCAGGGGGCCTGGGATTGATTCCCAACACTCACGTGGCTGTTCACAACCCTCTCTTACTCCAGACCTAGGGATCTGATGGCTTCTTTCACCTCCAGCATCATCAGGCACACATGTGGTACAAAGGCATACATGGAGACAAAACGTTCATACACACAAAATACTAATGTAAAAAACGTTTAAAGATTGCATATACACAGACTAGAGAGCATTCATTGCTGATAAAGTTAATTTATCACTAATTCTTGAGCAGTATAATTTATGGATAAAATCATAGACAGTAGATAATATATCCAGCTTCATACGTCTTGTTGTCTGTGTATTTAAGTTTAGCTACTAGTCTTTTTGGCTTTTTGAGGCAGGGTTTCTCTGTGTAGACCAGGCTGGCCTTGGACTCAGAGATCTGCCTGCCTGGGATTAAAAGAGCGTGCCAACTGCCTGGCTGTGGTTTTTACAGAGATTAGGGCACTGTTGAATTGAACATCATAATGGCCTACTACATTTATTATTAACGGTCCTTTGTATTTCTTGATGAAGTGTGTGTGTGTGTGTACACACTTGTATTTGCACACACCCGTTTACTTGTTCCATCATAGTTTTGGAGACAGGGTCTATTTGTTTTGGTTTTTTTTTTGGTTTTTTTCGAGACAGGGTTTCTCTGTGTAGCCTTGGCTGTCCTGGACTCTCTTTGTAGACCAGGCTGGCCTCGAACTCACAGTGATCCACCTGCCTCTGCCTCCCGAGTGCTGGGATTAAAGGCGTGCGCCACCACGCCCGGCTCGGAGACAGGGTCTATTACTGGACTCGCCTATTAGGTTAGGCTGACTGGCTAGTGAGCCCCAAGATGCTCCTATTTCTTTTAATTTTTTTTAAGATGCTCCTATTTCAACTCCCTGGTATTGGGGTACAAGTGTGCACTGTGACGGCGGCGATGTCCTTAACTTTTTGAGGTGTGTTCTGGAGTTTGAGCTTAGGCAAATGCTTGTGTGGCAAGCACTTTGCTGACAACATTTGGCAGCCCTTATATATATGAGCCATGCATTTGGCACTTCATATCGAATCCATTACCACACCTGTGATAGAAGAATGCTACTGTATTTCAGGGCTACAGCCCTAGCTCAATAAGATGATTCTTCAGTTAGTATGAAAAACTACTGAAAAAGGTGTAAGTTGAAAGAAATTAGATGTAATTTAAAAATACGGTTTTGTAGTAATTTTAATTTGTGGATACCCTAAGACTTCTGAGTGTAATTTAAGTTTTACCACCTGCGATAACTTGATAACAGTTTTTTCCCTCTTGTTTTCTGCCATCAGGAGAAAGCAGTTCAACAATCTCTACAGAAGATTTAAAAGAATGTCTGAAAAAACAATTAGAGTTCTGTTTCTCACGGTACAGACTCTTTTTTAATTGATATTCTGCTTTTTGTATTTTTGATTCATAGATATGAAACGCCTATGGGATAGATGATTATTATTTCCTTCTGTCATGGATTTTGGTATTTTACTTGAGTATATTTCTAAACTGTACCTAAAAGTATAGCCTTTATATTTTTTGTTTGTTTGTTTTTGAGACAGTGTTTCTCTGTGTAGCCGTGGTGGCTGTTCTGGACTCGATTTGTAAACCAGGGTGGCCTCAAACTCACAGCCACCCACTTTCCTCTGCCTCTCAAGCACTGGCATTGAAGAATTGTGCTGCCACGCCCAACTATATCCTTTATTTGGATTTGTATCTTTTCCCGGCAGCTAATGAGGTTTCTGTTGCATACTTTTCCTAGGATCATATTTAGACTTGAGTTTTCCATAAACATGAAATGAAAGTAAAATTTTTAAAGATTTATTTATTTATGTATACAGTGCTCTGTCTGCATGCACACCTGCAGGCCAAAAGAGGGCATCAAAATCTCAAACTAAACAAAGGCTGTATGTAAAATAATTCAGGCCGGGGGTGGTGGCTCACGACTTTAATCCCAGCACTTGGGAGGCAGTGGCAGGAGGATTGCTGTGAGTTCAAGGCCAGCCTAGTCTACAAAGCAAGTCCAGGACAGCCAGGACTACACAGAGAGACCCTGTCTTGAAAAACCAAATAAATAAATAAATTAATTAATAAATTAATTTATTAATTCAAACTTGGACATACATGCAAATGTAGTATTCTCCAGCTTTCCTCTCTTTCTTACTTGTTTGTTTGTTTGTTTTGGTATTTCGAGACAGGGTTTCTCTCTGTAGCTCTGGCTAGCCTGGAGCTCACAGAGATCCTCCTGCTTCTGCCTCCCAAGTGCTGAGATTAAAAGAGTATACCATCATACCTGGCTGAAAATAAACGATCTTTAAAAAATAGCAAATAATAAATTATATAGTCTCCATTCTTTTTCTTTAAAGTCCTAGAAAACATTGAAAAAAAGTTCTGTGCGCTAGAGATATCTGTGGCTGCTGATTGATAGTATTGGTCCCTTGCCTAAAAATACACACCACATAGCTACACACAACTACTCAAAACCTTTTCTGGTTTCCCCATTGCCCAGTAAAATTACTCTGAACCACCATACATAGATGTGTTCTAGAAGGGGGGAAAAATCTCCTAACACAGACGGGCGTGGTGCCTCTCACCTGTAATCCCAGCACTCGGGAGGCAGAGGCAGGTAGATTGTTGTGAATTCAAGGCCAGCCTGGTCTACAAAGTGAGTCCAAGACAGCCAAGGTTACACAGAGAAACCCTGTCTTGAAAAACCAGGAGGGAGAACAAAACAAAACTAAACAAACCTCCTGGTACCTCAGTAATTTTGTCTTTGACGCTTCCATAGCTCTCTCATGTCTCCAGAAATATGATGTTTGAATTTATATAGCTTAGTTTCTGCAATAAGAGTATTTGTTCATGATCTACTGTTGCCTCTGCTTTTTAACAATTAAACTTTTATTATATAACCCAACTAGCTTATACACACACACACACACACACAAAAGGTTAAAGGGACAAAAGAGTGAACCTTGTGTGTGGGAAAGATTAAGCTTTGTCACAGGTGGAGGCAGTCTTGGCGGTCTTTACCCTTGGGGCACCCCATAAATACCTTGTGACAGACCGAGTGGAGCCATCCTGGGCCCAAAATTCAAGAAGCAGACCTGGGAACCCCAACTGGGCTATTGTTTTTCTAATTGACCCTCAACGGGAGAAGGAGACCGCCTTTCCCATGTGACTCAGGCAGGTGGGGAAGAGAGAACAAGTTCAGCCCGGGCTTGAGCTCGTGGAGAGCCAGAGAGACACCTAAGGACCCGTCCCGTGGAACGGATACCGGAAGGTTCATTCTTTTGTCCCTTTAACCTTTTTTCCTTCTTGTGTAAGCTAGTTGGGTTGTATAATAAAGTTTAATTGTTAAAAAACAACAGAGCCAACAGTCTACCATGTCATAATTAGATCTATGATACACTTACACAGTCTGGCAAATATCATTTGTAGCTCAGCAACATTGCCAAGATATATGATATACCAGGTTAACTTGTGAATAGGAAGTCTTAGGTGCACTATCAATTTGATTTACTTTTGACAGTTATATTTTGTTTAGGCACTTTGATACTGTTTGATAAGAATAGGGTTGCTGGGCTGGAGAGATGGCTCAGAGGTTAAGAGCACTGGCTGCTCTTTCAAAGGTCTTGAGTTCAGTTCCCACCACCCTCATGTGGCTCACAACCATCTATAATGTGACCTTATGCATTCCTCTGGCCAGCAGGTGTACATGTAGGTAGAGCACTGTATACATAATAATAAATACTCTCTTTTAAAAAAATGAATAAGGCCACTGCAGGGTCACAGCTTTTCTGTTATGCAAGAACCATGTTTACAGATGTCTGATTTCCAAGTTATTAAGTAATATCATTTATTGCACTGATGTTAGTTTGTCCTTTTATGAGAAATGTGAGTTTAAACTAACTGGTATCTTTTATTGCCCTTCTTCCAACAAATAACTGCCACCATTTGAATTTATAAGCTAAATAAAACAATAGCTGTCTTAATTGAATTTTGCTTTAAAGGTCTTGGAGCTTACTCTTGGCCCATAAGGAAGTTTTCTTTCTTTCTTTTTTTAAAAAAATTTTGCCGGGCGTGGTGGCGCACGCCTTTAATCCCAGCACTCGGGAGGCAGAGGCAGGCGGATCGCTGTGAGTTCGAGGCCAGCCTGGTCTACAAAGCGAGTCCATGATGGCCAAGGCTACACAGAGAAACCCTGTCTCAAAAAACCAAAAAAAAAAAAAAAAAAAAAAAAAAAAAAAAAAAAAAAAAAATTTTATCTGAGTGGGCATTTTGCCTGCCAATGTCTGCACATCACATACATATATTGCCTGCAGAGGCCAGAAGAGGGCATCAAATCCCCTGGAACTGGAGTTAACAGATGGCAGGCATAAGTTGCCATGTGAGTGTTTTGGATATTTATTCAAGTTCTCTTAACCCTGACACATCCCTCGAGCTCCGTATAAGGCCTTTAAACCATTATCAACCCATGAAACTTAGGAAACTCATAATCTGCCCGAGACACAAAACCACAAACATAATAAATACACAGCCAGTGTATGTTTAGGTGATGACTGCTGTGGGCACAAAATTCAAATTGAACAATTTAAATAAGAGAAAGGAGAATCCAGAATACTGCTTTCTTTCTGTGTGTGTTATTTGAGTTTTGGGGGCAGGGTTTCTGTATGTACCCTTGCCTGTCCTAGAACTTGCTCTATATAGACCAGGCTGGCCTCAAACTCAGAGATCTGTCTTCTGCCCCCTGAGCGCTGGGATTAAAGGTGTGCAGCAGCCAGCCAGAGTATAGATGGGTCTGTCTGAGAAGGGAGGTTTTTGGATAAAAAGTTACAGATAGTCTTATTTAATCTGTTTTAAAGACTATTTGATGTAAACAAAAAGATAAAATTTTGAGCTGGGCAGGGTAGTGCACACCAGTAATGCCACCTTTGAGCAGAATGCTTTACATAGTCTTTCACTTTAATTTTAAATATCTTTCAAGTCAGTCAAGCATGTTAATGAAAAAACAAATGATTTATATAATTATCATCCCTGATTCAAGTTACGGTTACAATACCATTTGTCCCCACATGCTTTGGAATTCAAACCGTATTGGGCTTGTTGCTGGTATATTATTATGTTTTAAATTGAGCTGATGCAACTGCTGAACTTTTCATAATCCATCTTAGTGTTTTTGCTGCTATTTCTTGACATAGTGATAGACATGACTATGGTACATTTTTTAAAGTGCTTTTTAAGGATTGTGTATTATAATTGCTTCTGTTTATGTCTTTCAGAGAAAATTTATCAAAGGATCTTTACTTGATCTCTCAAATGGATAGTGATCAGTTTGTTCCAATATGGACAGTTGCCAACATGGAAGAAATAAAAAAATTGACTACAGATCTAGATTTGATTCTCGAAGTACTGAGATGTATGTAAATGCCTTTTAGCTTTTCTTACTTATTATGAAAGTTAATATTTTTATTTCTGACCACACACAGGATTGTTTTAAGTGTCTTTTCAGTATGTATATGTGTTAAATACCAAGTATATATGTACATTTGAACAGCAGCTTTTATGTCGATCTTACAGTTTTTAAAATATTGTTTACATAGCAAGCGTTGACTTTTGTTGTATAGGAATGGTCTCATTATTTGTTTTATTCTTACTTCTCTTCCTGTTCTCTTCTGCTTTCTCACCTTCCTCAGCTTTCCCCTCCACCAGTTAATGAAGTCTCAATTGTGTAGTTCAAGATAGCTTCAAATTCATTATCCTTCAACCTTAGCCCTCCAAGTGCTGACATACATCAAATACCAGTATCACCTGGGAGACTTCCTTTTCCCCAGATTGGCTTCAGACTCTGTGTGTTCACCTAGGACTGTATTTGCACCTTCTGTGATTTCTGAGGCACTGTCTGGTTGCTTAAACCAGGCTGGCTTTGACTTGCTGTGATCCTCCCCTGGCTTTTAAGAGCTGGGATCACAGGCTTTTCTATCCAGTTAGGATTTTTGTTGGTATTTTCATTTCTTTTAGTTTTTTCTAGACAGGGTTTCTCTGTGTAGCCCTGGCTGTCCTGGATTTGTTTTGTAGGACAGGCTGGCCTCTAACTCACAGAGATCTGCCTGCCTCTGGCTTCTGAGTGCTGGGATTAAAGGTATGCACTACCTTTTTTGGTGGGTTGTTTTTGTTGTTGTTGTTGTTTTTTTTTTGGATCTAGGGTTTCTCTGTGAAGTCCTGGCTGTCCTGGAGCACTCTGTACACCAGGTTGGCCTCGAACTCAAGAAAATCTGCCTGGGGCTGGAGAGATGGCTCAGAGGTTAAGAGCACTTGTCTGCTCTTCAAGAGGTCCTGAGTTCAATTCCCAGCAACCACATGGTAGCTCACTGCCATTTATAATGCGATCTAGTTCCTTCTTCTGGCGAGCAGGCACACATACAGTCAGAACATTGTATGCATAATAAATAAATAAATCTTAAAAAAAAAAATCTTCCTGCCTTTGCCTCCCAGGTGTTGGGACTAAAGGTGTGAGCCACCACTGCCTTGGATGTATGTTTTTTTAAGTCAGGCATGAGGGCACACAACTTTAATGCAGGACTCAGGAGGTGGAGTCTTATCCTGGCTGGCCTGGAACTCACAGAAATCTGCCTATCTTCCAGAGTGCTGGGATTAAAGGCCTGTGCCACCACTTCCTGACCATTTATGCCTTCTAGATCATGTATGGATGTCATTTCTTAAAATCAACCAGTCTTAGCTATGTAGAAAGCGAGCAGAGAGACAGAACAACACCTCAGCTGCTCAGATCAGAACTTTGCAAGCTTCATCCTGGACGTTCCCCTCATAGCTGCTTTTAGAGCTTTCTCTACTTGGCCGTAAAACGGTGTTGATGCTCCAGGTACCTACTTAGCAAATAGCATTCCATAGTCTTTGATTACAAACCTCCTTTTTTAATGTGACAGTAGTTTTTTGGCATTTTACCTTAGCATTTGACAGTTTATTTTGTTAGAAATGAACTAATAGTTTTTAATGGCATCGTTAATATCATCACCATTAAGTGAGTCACTTTTCCCCCCAGCTTCTCCTATGGTACAAGTTGATGAGAAGGGAGAGAAGGTGAGACCAAGTCATAAGCGTTGTATCGTAATTCTCAGAGAAATTCCTGAGACAACACCAGTGGAGGTAATTATTGACTCTTACTATGGCTGACTATTATTTGACTATTTAAACTGGAGGATGTGGGCGGAGCAGAAGCCAGTGCTCTCATGTTAATTGCTGTTGACTTGTTAACTCTGAAGTAGCAGAGTAAAGGAGGAAAGTGTGTATTTCTGTGTTCTTAGGGGCTAAACTTGAGTGTTGCAATGATACTAATTATAAATGGATTGACTTGGCTGACCGTTAAGTAGGAGGATTCATCTAATAACAGTGAAAAATTTTTGAATCAGGATTTGTTAGCAAAATATAAGACAAAGCTACAGTCATTAAAAACCAAGTTTTGTTCAGGTTCTGGAATAAAATAATATTTGAGTAAAACAGTATACCATAGAAACAGACCCTTTTAAAAAACACAAACATATTTTCTTAATAGTTCTACCAGGGATGACTTACTCTACAGTTAGTTAAAGCCAGAGTTTTATTTTCTGTTGTAAAACAAAGTAGCTGAGCCTTAGAATGATTTTTAAAAACAAAAACAAAACCTATCCCAAGGGTAAGTGGATTAGATTATTAAATGACAGGCCAAATTTGAAACTGTGTCTGATTTTAGAGCTTAGGTTTCTTAATTGCTATAGTACAGATCTTCATTCTAAATTGTCTGTGTATGTACATTATAGAATGACTTGCTTAGTGACTGATTTATTAGTAATTTAGAAAGTAAATTTTTAGGCCATATCCATGTAACAGATATGATGCCTTTGTAGTTACGTCTTTGGCCCTTGGCATTCATGTTGTGTATCTGGAATGTTGACTTACTAAACCTAAGAGCAGCAAATAGTAAATAAACTAAATGGACTTGTGTGATTAAAAACAAACGCAGATAGCTTCAGCATGGGGTTAATTTGAGTATAAAATTAGCGTTTGATCTGATAATTCCAGTAAATGTTTGTTTTAATTCTCTAGTGACAAGTACTTAATATTCATCTTTATTTTTCTAGTGAGAGAGAGAGAGAGAGAGAGAGTGTGTGTGTGTGTGTGTGTCCGTGTCCGTCCGTGTCCGTGTCCGTCTGTCCCTCCATCTGTTGGAGCGCTCAATTGCCATGCCTGTGTATTGAGGTCAGAGGACAACTTGTAGGAGGAGTCAGTTCTCTCCTGGTACCGTGTGGATACTGGGGATTGACCGCGGTCGGCCAGCTTGTAAACAGGAACCTTTACCTGCTGAGCCATCTTGCTGGCTCACATACCTAATACTCATTTCCTCCCTCTTTGTAAGTTCTTTTCAGCTATTAACTGTCTTACCAATCTCAGTTTTGGCGTAATTTCTTTCCTGGATATTTTGTTGTTGTTGTTGTTGTTGAATGGTTATAAGAAAGAGTTCACATCTGATGCTCGTGCAGACAAAATGTCTAAATTAAATAAGCATGCATGGATGATCCTATGTTAGTGCAGGCTGTAACTGTACAAGGCTTCCTTCCTGTTGGAAAAACATTGGATGGAGAGACATACTGTGAGGGAGATGCAGCACTACAGCTGAAGGGTGTCTGTTTTGTCTCTCAGAAGATAATCTGCAAATCTTAAACCAGACGTAACTGCACTACTGTATTTGCTCGTTTTAGGAAGTGAAAGCTTTGTTTAAAAATGAAAACTGCCCCAAAGTGATAAGTTGTGAATTTGCACACAACAGCAACTGGTATATCACCTTCCAGTCAGACACAGATGCACAGCAGGTAAGAGAAAAGTTTCTCCTAATAAAAATCTTAGTGGAAAAGGAAGCTGTGTGTTTTGTTGAAGGGAAGCCAGATGCGGGGGCTCCCTCCTGTACTCTGAGCACTTGGGAGGTGGAGATAGACAGGATCAGGGGTTCAGGACCAACTTTGCTACATAATCGAGATTGAGGCTAGCCTGGGTTACATGAAATCCTCTATCAAAAAAACAAAAAACAATCAGACAAGGTAGTGGTGGTGCATTCCTGTTATTTACAGCACTCAATACTGAGGCAGGAGGATCAAAAATGAAATGAGTTTAAGACTAGCCTAGGTTAGTAAGAGGATGTTGAAAAAAAGAAAAGCTGTTTACCAGGACTGGCATGCCTTGGCCATACCTTGCGGTTACTTGACAGTTGACTTTCTTCTTTATCATCTACCTGTACTGCTATCAGTTTTAATTTCAAAAATGTTTTTTTGTTGTTGTTGGGTTGTTTCTTTGGGTTTGTTTTTCAATGAAAACCACCCAGACATACATACATTTGTTTGTTGGTTGGTTGGTTGTTTGGTTTTCCAAGACAAGGTTTCTCTGTGTAGCCTTGGCTGTCCTGGGATGCTTTATAGACCAGGCTGGCCTCTGAACTCACAGATCTGCCTGCCTCTGCCTCCAGGTGCTGAGATTAAAGGTGTGCACCATCTAACTAACACAGACTTTAAAAATGAATGTAAAGACTTGGAATTATGTGTTCAGTGGTGGTTCTGGTACATAGTAGGCCTACATTTTTAAAATGGTGGTTTTGGGGGTGTTTTAGGCAGAGGCAGTCTCACTCTGAGGCTGGAGCTGATCTGGAATTCATTATGGTAGCCTAGGCTAGACTTAAACATGGCAGTCCTCCTTCCTTACCTCTTCCCAGATTCTTTTTAAGATTTATTTATTATTTATACAGCATTCTACCTGCATGTGCCTACACACCAGAAGAGGGCATCAGATCTCATCATAGATAACTGTGAGCCACCATGTGGAATTGAACTCAGGACCTTTGGAAGAACAGCAGTGCTCTTAACCTCTAAGCCATCTCTCCAGCTCTTTTTTTTTTTTTTTTTTTTCGGTTTTTAGAGACAGGGTCTCTCTGTGTAGCCTTGGCTGCCCTGGACTCACTTTGTAGACCAGGCTGGCCTCGAAGTCACAGCGATCTTCTCAGATTCTTAGATGGCAGATGTGACCTATCGCAGTGGCTTCCGTGCCGGGCACCCTGGAACTGTGTTTTGTTTGTTTTGTTTTGAGCCTGGGCAATCGAGGGATTTGCGTGGTGGCAGGAGTGTTGGGTATTTTTGTCTTGGGTGTTTATTTTGGGACAGGTGCTAACTGTGGAAGCATGGCTGCCCTGGAACCTGCAAGGTTGGCCAGGCTATATCAGACAAGCTGACAGTTCTGTGTCAGATTTCTCAATGCTAGGATTATAGTTGTGAGCCACCACTACCAGCTGATTAACATTAGAACTTGCTACTTGGTGATACCTGGGTCACTTATGTTCTGCCTTTGTCACTGCCCTCCATACCAACTTCCTGCGTTAACTACAAACTAACTGGGGTTTTGTTTTTGGTTTTTTATTTCCCCTCATTTTTCCCTCTCATTACCTCCAGGTCCATAGTTCCAGTATTTTTGCCTTGCTCTGTCCAGGTCTGGTTTGCTGGCAACACAACCCTTTGCTGCTGTGGTTCTTGACTGCTGGGTCTCAGTGCACACAGTCACATAGCAGGGCCAGCTGCCCAGTGTAGAAACTGATACTAGCAAGCTTACTTGGTAGAGTGAAGATGGCTCAATGAAATGTTCAATGCTAATAAACACTCATTTCTTGTTTAACAGGCTTTTAAATACTTAAGAGAAGAAGTAAAAACATTTCAGGGCAAGCCAATCATGGTAAGGAGACATTTGTAAATACGCCAGATTGCAGTGTGGAGTAAGCTCTTTTGGTGGGAGGTAACTGTTGGGGTTTTGCTTATTGTCTTGCTTCTTGTAATAGAATCAATACACGGACAGATGTTATATCAAGCCTATAGTCATTTAAAGACATTGCTGACATGGCAGGACATGAAAACACTCTGAATACAGAAGTTCTTTACAAGGAATCACCGTTTTTTTTTTTTTTACTGGTTTACAGCCCATAATGCCAGGTCTCAAAATGAAGAATAGTAGCAATACTTCTTTAATAGTTACTGAGCCTTGTCTCAGTGACACCCCTTTGCGAAGGAGTTGCCATCACTAGTCTCAGGGTTCCTATGCTCTCTGTTGTCAGATTCCATAGACTTTGCTTTCCTGCATCTTCCCATCATGGCTACCATCGCTTGACTTCAACAGTTGGTGCAGCCTCATAGTCATCGCTGAGCTTTACTGACTCTCTCCTTGTTTTCTTATTATTTATCAGTTTGTTTAAATCACTGCACACATGTTAACTCATCCTTATAAGCAAAGTGAGACAGACAAGTGGTGATGGCTCATATTTGTAATCTCACCATTCAAAAGGCTGAGACAAGAGAGTTGATTTGTTTCAGGCTAGCTTGAGTTACATAGCGAGTTCAAGGCAAGTTTGAGTGCATTAGAAGGAACACCTAATGAGACGGGTACTGTTGCTTTCTCCACTGACTACTGAGGAGAACGGCTGACTAGTAAGTAACAATCAGGACGCAAGGAACTGGCAGTACAGCAGACACCACTGTAAGAACTTGACATTGATGTTTTATAATTATTGTGGGGTACGTGACAGTGGGAGTTTCCATATTACAAATGAGCTTCACTTGCTAACTGTCACTTATCTACCTTTGTCTTTGTTTCTCTTTTTTAATCATGGTTTCCTTTGAGGCTGCAGTGATACCATTTTTTTGTGTCTCCTAATGACTTAAAATGTTTTATATTTAGATCTTTGCTGGAACTTCACTAATTTGATATTGTAGAGTAAAATTTAATTCCATTTATTTTTTTTCTTAATGTGTAGAGTTTTCTACCTTTCATTGCTGGCGGAACCTGTCACAGTTCTTAGAGATTTGCTGCTGCTGCTTCTGCTTCTCCTCCTCCTCCTCCTCCTCCTCCTCCTCCTCCTCCTCCTCCTTCTTCTTCTTCTGCTTCTTCTTCTTTCTTCTTCTTCATATGCGTTAAGAGTCTTTGATCTGTTTCCTCAGTCTTTACTTCCTGACCCACAACTGCTGTCTTCATTGTAACAGCTTCAGTGTCCTTTTTCCCATAAGCAATTTGTTCTTTATCTTTTTATGGCTTTACTGTATAGATCCATGCTTGTCTGGGGCCAACAAAGAGCCAAAACAAAGCAATATTGAAATTAATGGGATAGCAGTTTCTAAGTTAAACTGCAAGTTAAATTTTCTTTAGGAACCATTCTGTTCTTAGCTGTTTTCTATGACGTAATTTCCTCCGAGTTCGTGTTGCCACAGATGGTAAGGTTTCCCTTGCAAAGAGCACAGCAGGCTTCTGGAGCATTGATCCAGGCCCAGTTCACTTATTTTTGCCCTGTTTATTGTGGCTCTTCCCAAGTCCACATTTTTGTATTAATTAATTAAGCTGTCATTTTCTTTTGCTTTGTTGATTCCAAGCAGAAAGAAATCATAAGATATGTGTAAAAAAAGTTGAGTATATTTGTTGCAATAGACACTTCATCTTTTATTATTGTTTTCTTCTTGCTTCTAGGCAAGGATAAAAGCCATCAATACATTTTTTGCTAAGAATGGTTATCGATTAATGGATTCTAGTATGTATACCCAGCCCATTCAGACTCCAGCCCAATATCCCTCGCCAGTTTTTATGCAGCCAGTGTATAACCCTCATCAGCAGTACTCTGTGTACAGTATTGTGCCTCAGTCTTGGTCTCCAAGTCCTGCACCTTACTTTGAAACGCCACTGGTAAGTGACACTCTTACAGAATAATAAAACACTTAGTTCAAGCTAAGATTTGAAAAAAAATCATCTTAAGAAGTCCAGGTGTAGATGCATTTGTTTGTGATTAGAGCGCCCACAAGTTCGTATTAAAAGGATCCTTGGAACTTCAAGGTCAGACTGTTCTGCATAGCAAGTTACAAACCAGCCATAGTTGTCACAGAAATTGCTTTCTCTCCACTCCCCCTTAGCCCCCCAGAAAAAACAAATAACAATCTAGTTCACTGGTTTTGTGTTGGATTGCTTTCTGGGTAAATTGTGATAGCTCCTTACACAGTATAAGCATATTGCTAAGAGCTGAGTTGTTAGTATCTACCACCTGATGCTTTACATTTTGCTAAGTGAGTTGAAGAAGAAAATAAGTCCTTTGTGATTGATTGATTGATTGATTTAGAGTCTCACTATGTAGCCCTGGCTGTCTTGGAACTCTATGTGGACCAGGCTGGCCTAGGAAGTGAGATCCACCTGGTGCCAGCACCACATGCCCAACTGACTTTCTTGTGATTTTTAGATGACTGTAGTGTTGTAAAATTTCATTGTGAGAGGGTGTTTGCATGTGATGATTAGTGATGTATTTATGATAAAGTGATCTGAGCATTGCAGGGGTGAGTAAGTATAGACTTTTTATTCTTGATTTGTTAAGGCAGCTTACTGGGTTTCTCAAAACTCTCTGGAGTTTTTTACCCCTTACTACTAAACATTAACATTTTCCTTCTAGGCTCCATTTCCCAATGGTAGTTTTGTGAATGGCTTTAGTTCACCGGGATCTTATAAAGCAAATGCTGCTGCTATGAATATCAGCCGACCATTCCAAAAAAATCGGTAAGATAAAAAATAATAGCTGACATTTATTTTAGACAATTCCCAGTAATTCCTAAGGAATTGCTATGTTCTTGTTGGGATACTAAGCGTAAGTCTTTGATTATAAAACGTGTATGAGAGCTGGGCGTGGTGGCGCACGGCTTTAATCCCAGCACTCGGGAGGCAGAGGCAGGTGGATCGCTGTGAGTTCAAGGCCAGCCTGGTCTACAAAGTGAGTCCAGGATGGCCAAGGGCTACACAGAGAAACCCTGTCTGGGGGGTCGGGGAGTGTATGAGTTAAGAGATCAAAGGGTTGAGGACTTTGCCGGCCGTGGTGGCGCACTGTGAGTTCAAGGCATTCGAGGCCAGCCTGGTCTGTGAAGTGAGTCCAGGACAGCCAAGGCTAAACAGAGAAACCCTGTCTTGAAAAAGACAAAATAAAACAAAGGGTTGAGGACTTTAATTGTTTCTGTTCTGCTTTTTGGAGGTGGGGCGTAGGGATTGGTTTTTTCCAAGAAGGGTCGCTCTGTGTGACCTTGGCTGTCCTGGACTTGCTTTGTAGACCAGGCTGTTCTGGGCTCACAGAGATCCACCTGCCTCTGCCTCCTGAGTGCTGGGATTAAAGGCATGCGCCACCACTGTTGCCTTATTTTTGTTTTGCCTTTTAGTTTTTTATTTTACTTATGTGTATGATTATTTTGCCTGTGTGTGTGTGTGTGTGTGTGTGTGTGTGTGTGTGTGTGTGTTTTGAGACAGTTTCTCTGTGTAGCCTTGGCTATCCTGAAACTGTCTGTAGATCATGCTGGCCCCCAACTCAGAGATGCTTCGGGCCTCTGCCTCCTTTGCTTGCTGGCATTACAGGCGTGTGCTTTCAGGCCTGGCACCAGTTGCCTTTAGTATTGAGGTAGAAGGAATTTTACCTAAACCTTCACATTTTCCCCCAAGATTTGCTAAACACACTACATTTGTAGAAATTCTTTAATTGCTTTTTATTAAAAATAATACATAAGAGGTATAACATTTTTATGTTTTTCTTGATTTATCCATTTGTCCTTTGTGTATCTTTTTCTTTCTTTCTTTCTTCTTTTAGTGTGAAACCCCATTTTAGATCATCCAGCGGATCTGAACACTCAACAGAGGGCTCTGTGTCATTAGGGGATGGATCACTGAGCAGATCTAGTTCAAGGAATTTCCTCTCGGAACGGCAGAATCCTACAGTAACAGGACATCACGAGCACACTTACCTTCCAAAGGAGCCTCCCACTTTACAGCTGGAACAGAATGGGGACTTGGGAAGAGGCAGGTAAGCAAATAAGAATACACAAAAATAATTCAATCATAGCATGCTCTTAACTGTTGAAAACCATCTTGTCATTGTTGTTACGTTTTAGTCATTGGTGTGTGGTTATTTTAATAGGATTTGGGAGGGTTTAGTTTAGTGAGATAAAGGTTTGGCGATGCTAGCATGTGAAAAGATGTTGTCAAACATCCTACTTAAAGCCAGGCATGGTAGAACACGCCTTTAATCCCAGCACCCGGGAGGCAGAGGCAGGCGGATCTCTATGAGTTTGAGGCCAGCCTTGTCTACAAAGCAAGTTCAGGACAGCCAAGGCTACACAGAGAAACAAAACAAACAAAAAATTGTATTTAAGTACTACCACTGAGCTACACTTTAACCTTTGAGTTAGTAGTTTGGGGGGCTTGGGGTTTCTTGGGAAAATTTCATTTAGTTTTGTTCCTACTCTGGAACTTGTTGTGTAGAAACTCAACTTTCAGAGATCACCTGTCTGTGCATTAAAGGTGTGCACCACTGATCCCTGCTCTGCCTTCTAGTTTCAATTTTTTTCCAGCTTCTCAACTGTAAGAGTGAGGTTTTATTTTGTCTACTGTGGCTAAGTTAGACTTTTGAATTCTCCCGATGTGGAAAATGTGTTTCTAATAGAAATGGACCAGGTTAACTCTGATGGTTGAAGTTGGTGGAAATTTTTTGTAGGTTAGCTCAAGAACTCGTCTTTTAACTTGCCTCTTAGTAATATGGAGGAATAGCCCCTATTTTCAAAATTTAGATTTTTAAAGTAGACATCTGTGATAGAATATATGTATCTCAAGAATTTTATGCACGGCCTTCCTCTTGTGTTAAAAGGAGAACTCTTTTCAGAGGTCGAAGACGAAGAGAAGATGACAGGATCCCAGTAAGTATTTTAATCTGTTGTTCCTTTTGTTCTGTCTTTCTGTTCTGTTTTGGGTGGTTGTATTCAACAAAATAACTGAGCCTAAGATGGGTCTGAGTTGTTATGCATTCCCCTTCTGGTGCCTAGTCAGGGCATTATGGTGTGTTACTAGTGTATCCAGCAGATTCATGTTGCTTGAAAATAAATCTAATCCAGGGCTGTTGCATGCTTTTAATCCCAGCTGCCAAAAGGAGAAGAAAGTTCATGCCAGCCTAGTGGAAAGAATAAGTTCTAGGCCAGCCAGGGCTACATAGTCAGATCCCAGCTCTCGAAAGGAAGACGGGGTGGGAGCCGTGTAATTAAAATTGACAGTTTATTGAGTTACTGTTACTTCATCCTAGGTTTAGGCAGTGTATCTCGGTGTAGACTATACTGGCTTCATTCCTATTGCCTCAGCTTCACAAACACTAGGATTCTATGTGTGTGATGCCCTGCTCGGTTCTGTCTGTTGCTCACACACAGTGCTAGTGTTAGCAGTTTAGTGAAAACCACTCCGAAGTGATCTTACTTCAGTTCACTGTGACCAAACACCTGACACGAGAGCTATAGGTGGAGAGGTTTGTTCTGGTTCATAGTTTTTATGTCATAAAGTCCTGTGGTAGGGAAGATACCATCCATAGCAGAGGGAGAGGGAGGCGCCTCACATTTTAGCACCCCAGGAACCTAAGGGCATAGGATTAGAAGTACAGCAGGGGGCTGACGAGATGGCCCAGCAGTTAAGAGTACTTGCTCTTTGCAGGACCTGGATTTGGTTCCCAGCATCCACACTTTGTTTAGCTGTCTGTAACTGCATTTGCCAAAGAATCTGGTGCCTTCTGGTCTCCGTGGTCACTCACACACATACGGTACACAGACATACATATAGCTAAAACACCCAAACACAAAAATTATGAAAGTAATTATTGAGCGGGGCCCAGTGGCACACCTCTAATCCTAGCACTCAGAGAAGCCAAAGCAGGCAGATCTCTGTGAGTTCAAGACCAACCTGGTCTACAAAGCGAATTCAGGACAGCCAAGGCTACACAGAGAAACTCTTTCTCACAAAACTACGGGGGGGGGGGGGGGGGGGGGGGAACTATGTAGTGAGGTCCTGAGTTGAGTTCCCAGCACTCCTGTCAGGCAGCTCAGAAGCCCCTGAACTACAGCTTTAGAGAATCTGAACCCTGCCCTTATGTGCACATATGTACACATAGACACATACATACTAAAAGTAAAATCTTTTTTTTTGAGCCAGGCATGGCAGTGCACCCGTATAATCTGCTGCTTCAGAGTAGAAGCAGGAGGGTCAGGAGGTCAAGGTCACCTTAAGGTCAGGGTCAGCCTGCCTCCTGGAGACCTGATGCACAACAGACTCTGTCATGTGCCCAGGCTGGCACCGAGCTTCTGATTTCCCAGCTTCCCACGTGCTGGGTCACAGCTACCTATCACCACACGTTATTCTTAACTTGCTAAGGAGCAAACCTGAGCTTCCGGTACGCTTAGGAAGGCATTATAGTCGGTGGGGTTATGTATGACTGTCCTTTTTATGGCAGCTAAGAAGCTTTGGGCCCTGACTAGTTTTTTGCCTGTCATTTTAGCATTTCATGTGAATCCTCAAGTAACCTTCAAAGATTGAAGAGAAAAAAAAAAAAAACAGCTGCTGCCTACCTGAAATTATTAAATTCAGAAGTCTTAAACAGAAGGGGGACAAGCTTGGGGCCAGACTGGGGCTGCATAGGCTTGATCTTGTCTTAAAAACAAAACAAGACAATTCAATTGGAAAAGAAGGTAGATTTGGGATATAATACATTAAAAATGTCACCAGGACAGCCAAGACAGGGTCTCTCTGTGTAGCCTTGGCTGTCCTGGACTCACTTTGTAGACCAGGCTGGCCTCGAACTCACAGCGATCCACCTGCTCTGCCTCCCGAGTGCTGGGATTGAAGGCGTGTGCCACCACGCCCGGCTGATGGTGACATTTTTAATGTACATGTGGGTGATGTTGAGAGAGTGAGCGGGTGTGTTTGCATGCATGAGTGCCTGTGCTTGTGAGCAGTTGATCAGAGATGACCTCCAAAAAGCCACGACACAGAAACCTACTATATTAATAAACTTCAAGCACTATAGCTGGGCAAATATTCCTCTATCCTAACCCAACTGTGCTAGCCTGGCCTTCTCCTTCCCAGCCACATTCCCCGCTACCCTCCTGCGCTCCTGCTCCATTCGTGTCCTCTCTCTGCTCCAGTGCACAAAACCATCCCCCAACAATAGTAATAGAAATAGTAGCTGATGGCTTGAGGAGTGTGTAACACAGGTAGAATGTAGGTTGTGGAAGAACAGAGAGACCAAAAGTTAAAAAGCAGTTAGCGAAAGATTATTGCCAGATTTGAGACGAACCAAGAGAAAGACGCCACAGAGGCTAGGAAAGTGAGTGTTCTGAGACTCCTGGTGCAGCCGCCACACTGCGGTGTGGGCAACACTTCAGATTGTCAGGTACTACAATGATGTTGGCAGAAAGAGTCTGCTCAGGATAGATAGGATGGTAGATTGAAAGAAAGGGCGACATTTTTTCTTTTATTTATTTATTTATTTATTTATTTGTATATTCATTTTGGTTTTCGAGACAGGGTCTCTCTGTGTAGCCTTGGCTGTCCTGGAATAGCTTTGTGGTCCAGGCTGGCCTTGAACTCACAGCGATCCCGAGTGCTGGGAGTAAAAGTGTGCTCCACCACACCCGGCAAGGGTGACATTTTCAAACATGTTATATTGTGGTAGGGATATTGTTTTGTTTAGAGATTATGTGGAAGAAGTAAAAGTAAGGGCTATTGTTTGTAGTTTTGTCGTAAAGAAGGGGTAATTTAGGAAGTAAAGAATTGTGGGAGAGACTGTTGAGTGCAGCTGAGGTGAGGAGCCCTGAGTTCATTTGGAGGCGATTTCTGTGTCCTTTAGACGTCTTTGCTTGTTTTCCTTGCAGATTCTAGGGCAAAGAATTATAGATACAGTATTAGGCACATGAACTGTTTGATGGTTTGTTTTTTTAGAGACCCCAGCCTTCAGCAACTGAAATAAAGGCCCCAACACCAAAGTTTGACTTACTAGCTTCAAGTTTTCCTCCTTTACCTGGAAGTTCATCAAGAATGCCAGATGAACTCGCTTTGGAGAGTGCGGTGTCTGATGTCGTGAAAGGCGTCCACAAAGAGAAGGTGAGCCCTGAACCATCCCATCTGCTTCCTTACTTCATGGTCTCATATTTAGGGTTATGAGGGATGTTATTTACATTCTTACTTGCATTTAATATTTATCTTATAATTTTCACTATATTGATAGTTTTAGGAAGCTCCTATAATAAAACTCCAAAGAGTTGAGAGTGTTCCTTGTTTTTTGGTTTTTGGTTTTTCAACACAGGGTTTTTCTGTGTAGCCTTGGCTGTCCTGGACTCGCTTTGTAGACCAGGCTGGCCTCGAACTCACAGCGATCCACCTCCTTTGCCTCCCGAGCACTGGGATTAAAGGCATGCACCACCACCGCCCAGCTGTTCCTTGGTGTTTGTGTCAGTCAGCTCAGGCTGGGAGCTTAGATTAATGCAAAGAGGTGTCACTTCCGCAAACCGGCCTGTCTGATTAGTGGTGTGTTCAGTCCTAGCCTGACGAACTCAGTCCTGCAAGGCAGGTGCCAACCAGCGGGATGCCACATCTACTGTTGTCTGGGAATCTTGCTGCACAGCTCAGAATGGCCTTAAAATTTGTGTTCCTCTACCTTAGTGCTTGGGATAGTAGGCCTGTGCCACAATGTCTGACAGAATATTTTTGAGAGTGGGCCTCTTTTCCTATCTGACCCCCAGGCCTTATAAAATTTTCAACCTTATTATTATTTTGATTCGTGTGTGTGTGTGTGTGTGTAAGGGTGAGAACACAGACATGGAGGTCAGAGGCCGACGTCACTATCTAAAACGGTTGTTTTTCTATTCTCATATTTGATGTGGGTATAGTTTTCAATCAGAAATCATTTTCCTTTAGACTTTTAAAGGTAGTTCCCTGTCTTCTGTTATTAAAAAATATTGTTAAAAATACCAACATTGGAGCTGGAGAGACGGCTCAATGTTGCGTGCCTACTGCTCTTGGGCGGGCCTGAGTTTGGCTCCCAGCACTCATAGGGTGGGTCACAACCTCTTGTAACTCCAACTTCAGGGGAATCTAGCACTTCGAGCCTATGAGGGTTCTGTGCTCATGTGCAACAGCTACACCAGAGATATACATAATTTTAAAATAATAAAAATACATCTTTTAGAAATACATTTGAAAGCAATGTAGTTATTTCGGTAGGTCTGAAGTATATAAATATTTGTACTTTACTATCAAATCAGATTGCTTTAAAATTAGAACCTATCATGGTTCACGTGGCACATAAAGTAACCATCAACTCGACACTGGTATCTGGCTCACAGTCCTCTGCCTGTCGTGTGCTGAGACTGTGCCCTTTGCAAGTACAGATAGCATGCCTATACATTTGAATGGTAATGACAATGTCTATTGGGGCTTGTAAATACCCTCAGGATTTCAGTGGAATGGGTATGATAGCTTAAGCTTGTGAGACCCTGACAGAACTGTGGTAAAACACAAAATTTATTATGTTGACTGTTTTAGTAATGATCTATACGTTCATGTTGCTGCTCAGCTGATCTCCAGAGCTGCTTTTTTTGTTAGTTGGTTTGTTTTGGCTTTTTTTCTCTCTTTTTACAATGTGTATGAATGTTTTGCCTGTCTATTCACCATGTGTGTGCCTGGGGCCCAGGGAGGCAAGAAGAAGATGTTGAACCCCTTGGAGCTAGAAGTACAGACGGTTATGAGCTGGTTGCCAGGAGTCCAATGGGCCCTCCAGAAAAGCAGCCTGGGATCTTACCACTAAGCATCTCTCCAGTCCGTGTTTTTGCCTTTTTATTTTATTTTATTTTTGAGGCAGGATCACATTCTGTGGCTTATACTAACTTGAACTCACTGTATGTCTCGGACTGGCCCTGTGCTTGTGGAATCCTTCCTTAGCCTCTCAAGGGCTTGGAGATTAGCCGTTGCTCGCAGTTGTGAAGAGCTCATATAGCAGGCACCCTCTGTTGACTCCTGTAGGCATCTCAGGAGTAAAGTCTTGCAGTGTTTGCTGCTCCCCACCCCCCCCCCCCCCTTTTTTTTTTTTTTTTTTTTCTTTTTTCAATACAAGGTTTCTCTGTGAAGCCTTAGCTGTCCTGGACTCGTGTTGTAGACCAGGCTGGCCTGGAACTCATGGAGACTCTCCTGCCTCTGCCTCCCGAGTGCTGGGATTAAAGGCATGTGCCACCACCACTCAGTGTGTTTGCCTTTCTGTGCCTGCCTTATTTTGTTTACAGAGTGTACTCAAAGTTCATGCTCCTTGAGTCATGGTTGGTCATGTTCATGCATTTACCACTGGATGGACATTGGGTTGTGCCTTCCTGGTTCATATAAATGATGCTGTGGTGATTGTTTGTATGAAATTTTCTGTGGTCAGGATATGGGTATAATGCCTGGGTAGCCTGAACAGCTGTAAGATAAAGTTTATTGTTATTAGGGCACACTTTTATTTCATTTGGATGGCATGGGTAGAGCTGGCTGCTAGGTCATAGAATAACGATATAACTGCTAGATTATCTTCTAAAACAGTCTCCCTTTTTTGGGGGGGGGCATTTTCGAGACAGGGTTTCTCTGTGTACCCTTGGCTGTCCTGGACTAGCTTTACAGACAAGACAAGGCTGGCCTCAGACTTACAGAGATCCACCTGCCTCTGCCTCACAAGTGCTAGGATTAAATGTGTGCACCCCAGCCTGCCCAGCCTAAATTTTTATTCTATGTGCATTAGTGTGAAAGTATCAGATGCCTTGGAACTGGAGTTACAGACAGTTGTGAACTGCCATGTGGGTGCTGGGAATTGAACCTGGGTCCTTTGGAAGAGCAGGTTTATCTCTCCAGGCCCCCAGTTGTCCTCTTGCTGTCTCTTGAAGCACTGGGATTTTGGGCATGATTACTGTTCCCCATGAGTGCCTATAGCACAGTATAAAGCATAGAGCACCATGTTGTTGCTGGTTGAATGATGATTGAACATACTTAGGCATTTGATGGATAGTTGTTGATCATCTTTCTTAAAGTATCCAAATGTAATTTTAAACTGTGCTCTTTCAATTCTTAGGACAGTGAGAACTTGAGAGTTAGTTGCCCGGTGCCTGCGGAGGACGGACAGACAGACTGCACTGCCCAGCACCTCAGCATAAGTCCCAGTCCTCCGTGTACATCTGAGCTTCCTGCACTAAGGTATTTTTTCTCTCTTCTTTTTCTTAAGCTGGTAGTGCATCTCTGTAATCTCAGCCCTTGGGAGACCAAGAGAAGAGGATCCTGTGCAGAAGCCAGCTTTGTCTACGTGGAGACCTTTCTCAGGGCTTGGGGCTTAAGCTGGCCAGATGGCTCAACAGTTAAGAGCACATCCTGTTACTGCAGAAGAACCAAGTTTGCTCTCTTAGCAAGCACCCATGGCAGGCAGTGTGCAATGCCTGTAACTCCAGCCCCAGAGAATTCAGTAACCTCTCTTGGACTTGAGAGCACCTGCACTTGTGCACATGTAGCAGTCACATAGTTAAAGATATAAATCTTGAGCTGGAGAGTTGGCTGAGCAATTAAGAGCACTTGTTACTATTCCTGAGGACTAGAGTTCACTTTCCAGCCCACGTTCAGTGGCTCACAACCATGTAACTCAAGTCCCAAGAGGCTTTGATATGCACTGGCAAAATAGACATATCCTAAAGAAATAAAATAAATACATCTAAACAAACCAGATGTGAGCCGGCCGTGGTGGCGGTGGTGGCGCGCACGCCTTTAGTCCCAGCACTCGGGAGGCAGAGGCAGGCGGATCACTGTGAGTTTCAGGACAGCCTGGTCTACAAAGTGAGTTCAGGACGGCCAAGGCTACCCAGAGAAACGCTGTCTCGAAAAACTTAAGACATAAAAATAAAAAAATAACCAGATGTGGTAAAACACACTTTGAATTCCAAAATTAGGAGGCAAAGGCAGGCAGGTTTCTGAGTTCCAGGCGAACCTGATCTACATAACAGTTTGATACAGGGGCCTTCTGCACAATGAGGCCCTGTTCAGAGAACCCAGTGTAAATCAGTAAAAATGTAGATAAGACAAAGGGGGACTTGGTTTTTCCCATATGTCTTCTTCTTTGACCATTTCATATCATACACTGAGTGCAGTAGTGCTGCTTGTGTGCCCGTGGTTAAGGTAGTTCCCTGGAGTTTGGATGCCCTGCCAAAGCCACCGCTCAAAGGAACTGACTCACCACCTTCACCATCCCGTAACTGCTCCTGTGCAGTGTGGTATACTAATCCTAACATCTTCCTGTGCAGTGTGGTATACTAAGCCTCACTCCTTCCTGTGCAGTGTGTTACATTAAGCCTAACACCTAATTCTTTCTCCTTTTAGCACTGCTCAGCAGGAAAAGGATCAGATGGAGGAGTCCGTTGTTCCAAAGGATGTTCTCAATCCGATGGCTGTACCAGTGTCTTCTCCAACTACTGCAAAGCCATCAGGGGCAAGCCCGGCCTCACCTTGCGATAGTATCATAAACACACCCACAGCTGTGGCCCTACAGGTAATTTGAAGACCATATGAGAAAAAGATTAATAGGTTGGCAAGATGGATTAGGAAGTAGATATGCGTGATGCCATGCTGTCCCAAGTTTAATGTCCGGGACTCACCTGTGGAAGAAGCCACTGTAGTTGTCCCACCATGGCACATGTTCATGTACACGCACAAGACACAGAACGTATCACTAGAGCACAGACATTGGGAGCATTCCAAAGTAGGATAGCCTGATCCCCCAACAAGATAAAAAGAGGTCAGACATAACAGTGCTCCAGGAAGTCAAGGCTTGCCGCAACTGCAGAGTGGATTTGATGCTTGCCTGGGCTGCAGAATGAGGTTCTCTGCTCGCTGCCCCCCAACCCAAAGTTTGAAGTCATTATGTTTTTTTCTTTCTTTCTTTTGCTTTGACCATATTCTCACATGTCTCCCTTCTCTCTCTCTCTCACTATTATTCTTCCCAAACACTGCCCTTCTGTTTCTGTGTCTTATTTTTTTAATTTGCTATGCCGACGCACAATGACTAAGACGCTGTGCACATTGACGTCTGTGGAGCCCGCTGTTGCTTGCTGCCATCACTTCACAATTCTGGGGAAATACATGATGATAAGTGTAGAGACACAAATGTTACCTGCAGTTCTTTCAGTGATAAAAAATAATATTTTAAAGCAACTGTCTTATTGGTTAAATATTTCATCCTGTAATTCAATAACGATATTATTGAGTAGTAGCTCCATGTAGTCCTGGCTGTACTGGGACTCTTTGTATAAAGCAGGGTGGGCTCAAACTCCGAGATCTGCCTGCCTCTGTCTCCCAAGGGTTAGGTGTTAACACACAGTCTGCCTACGTTCTTACATAGAAGCTCTTCGTGGTAAAAGTGGTGGAGCCGTTTTAGTTCATCAGTAATTGAATCTTTAGGGCCTGGGGAGGTGGCCCAATGAATAAAGTGCCTGCTGAGCAAACACAAGGACCTAAGTTTAGGTTCCCAGCATCCACTCCTGGTGAGACACCGGCTCTGGAAATGTAGTTAGGACAGTAGAGGGGGGCACTCAGCATGTGTCCCTGGCTCCCACAAGCAGACATACAGGCAAGCACAAGTGTGTGTGTGTGTGTGTGTGTGTGTTTTAACCTACCCATTATTAAGCATTAAGTCATAGTTATTTCTGGTATTTTTATCAATATCAACAAAGCTGACAAAAATATCCTTCAGAAAAATTCCTCAAGTAGTTCCTGGGTCAAGATAAATTGAAAGATGGAATGGTTCCATGTTGCCGTAAGAGCCTGAATGGCTCAGCAGGAAACCATGGTTGTCACAGGGCTTGAGAACCTGAGTTTAATCCTCAGCCCACATGGTGTTAAGAGAGAATGAACTAACTCATACAAATATGCACTGTTGGACACACACGATAATGATGGGGATTTCTTTGTCTTTTTTTAAGACAGGATTTCTCTGTGTAGCCTTGGCTGTCCTGGGCTCACTTTGTAAGTTTGTAGACCAGGCTGGCCTCGAATTCCAAAGATCCACCTTCTTCTGCCTACCGAGTGCTGGGACTAAAGGAGTGCACACCACCACCCTGCCCATGATGATGATTTCTTAAGATTTAAGTAAGAAAACATATAAGAAAAATTGCTGGGTGTGATGGTACACACCTTTAGTCCCAGCACTCGGGAGGCAGATGTAGACAGATCTCTGTGAGTTCGAGGCCAGCCTGGTCTACAAAGTGAGTCCAGACCAACCAAGGCTACACAGAGAAACCCTGTCTCAAAAAAAGAAAAAAATTTAGAAAAATCCAAGGGTATTTAAGCTCACACATTAATACACTACACACTATAGCAGTGTGCCTGAGAGTGCCAATTCCCTTTCCTGCACAATGGCTTGTGCTGTCCTGGCTAAAACCAGTCTTATCCTTCAGAGAAATACACACCTTTTTTTGTTGTTGTTTAAATCTTTCCAAAGGAACCTCGAAAGCTAAGTTACGCTGAAGTGTGCCAGAAGCCTCCTAAAGAGCCGGCTCCAGGCCTTGTACAGCCTCTGCGGGAACTTGGATCCAGTGTCGTGTCCCCCACCAGAAACGAAGAGAACGGAGCCCCCGAGAAGCCTGAAGCAAGGGCGAGTAAGGACCACTCTGGCTTCCGAGGCAATGCCATTCCCAGGGGACCAGCTGGAAAAATCAGGGAACAGAGACGCCAGTTTAGCCACAGGGCTGCACCTCAGGGAGTAACTCGACGTAATGGGAAAGAGCAGTACGTGCCGCCCAGATCACCAAAGTAGAAGCAGCCATCACAGAAACTGCTCAGAAACTCCTCTCCTCCCACTACACCTGAGCCTGTGTTGAACTGTTTTGGTGGGTAGGAAGTAGCAAGGAAAGAGTGGGAAGTGTGTCCTTAAATATTATGGATTTTGGAATTGTGAGCAGGAGGAGCCCAAAATTCATCTCTAAATGATTTTCAAATGCTGGAGATTCCAATCAGTATAAATATATATATATATATATATATAAATATATATATACACATACACATATATATAAATATAATTTTTCTATTTTTGTTTTTGATTTTCATTTGCAGGGATTTTCTGCTTGGAATCAATTTTGAGGGTTCAGATTTAGCTTGGGAGAGAAAACAAACATAATACATCCTTCAGTACAGGAGATGAGGGAGCGAGAGAAAATATTTTTTGAAGAAACATTTCTGTAAAAATTAGAAATTACTTTTTTTAATCTATTTAAAGTTTGGCTTGAAAAATGCCATCGCTGACTAAATGGCCTTGTGTTGCTGGGTGTCTGTTCTGGGTATGAGTGTGTGCAAAAGAGGTTTAAGCCAAATCTGTTGTCATGTTAGTAAATGATTTGAAAACTGTAATACTTGAGTAGATTTATTTGTAGTTTGGAATTTAGTTTGTTTTTTGATATTACTAATACTGTATTGTATTGAACAAGCTGTTAAACTCTGATTGTGTGTGAAGCTGTAACTTCCAATCGGTGTAATATTCAAGGAAAGAATGGAGATTATTCAAAAAAAATTTTAAATTCTGTTCTAGACCTGATTACTGGGGAGGTCATAGTAGATTTCAGAGGTTCACACTGCCCTGTGACTTTTTCCTCTTTAAACGAGAGACTATTTTTTTTCATACTTGTCTGTTAGTCTTTGTTCTTTGACTGTGCTCCCCCAAAAGCAAAATAACCAACCGTTTACTGCATTTTTTGTTTCTCACCACTTTGACCAGTTTAGTCAATCCATACAACTATTCTAGACTAGAGTGGAATATTAAAGATCTCATTCTTCTGTTACAGCAGCCACAATTTCAGGCCCCAGGATTATACTGATCTGCCAGTAATTTATTTGTATTGGTGTTAAAAAATAAAGCAGAGTGCTTCTGGATGTGGTGGCACTTATCTTCCACCCCAGCTCCTAGGAACAGAAGCAGCGGCAGGTGGATCTCTGGGTTCCAGGCCACCTGGTTTACATGGGGTGCAGTTCATCCAGCACTCGATATAGTGAGAGACCCTGTCTCAAAAAACAACACAAAATAAAGAGGAAACAGCACAAATGGCTTTTAAAAACTATTAAAAAACATTCAAACATTAATTTGGGCAATATTTTTTTCCTATTTACAATGTACAATGTTTTATCATCTTTCTCTGCCCCCCCCCCCATGCACCCCAGACACAGTTTGGAATTCACTGACTAAAAACAGCAAGCCAGGAAATTCTTGAGATAAAGTGAGAAAAGTGGTTGAAGAAAATAAATGCGTACGGTCTCAGTGAATAAAGTTGTGGCTGTCGTGAGTTAGGTAGGCAGGTTTCCGCACTGGGATGTGGAGAACAGCTCAGACCAGAAAAACCATGCTGCATTCGCTGTCTTAAGTCATACCATTTTATAGTTCTAGATACGGTGGGGGCTGCTTTTCTCCTTAGGGATAGTTGACAGTAGTAAGAACTGTCCCTTATATTAGTGAGTTACATATGTACAAATTGAAACTGTAAATTGTGAACACTGGAAAGCACCATTGTGACATAAACATTGTAGTAATATATTTAAAATGAATGTAAATGGAAGTTAAAATTACATTACTGTGAAACTTACCTTCCAACTCTTTTAAGTGTCAGAGATTTCTGTTAGTGGGTCTTAAGAGCGTTGAAAACACTGCACAATTCATATAACCCAGAATTATTATTTCTTTGTAACTTATTATTCAGCTTGGCAAGTGCTTTTGATTTAGTGGTTGATAACATGGTATAATATATTTACTCAGTTGGAAATGATTATTTCTACATACTTTTTTTTTAATATCTACTAGATGAAACATACAATAAAACTACCTGTACTAAAATTTGGGAGAACTTTAGGTCCTTTAAAAAGGTATTAATAATCATTAGCTACATCTATGATGAAAGTGTTTATTCTGGTTTACTTAGAAATGATAAACATCTAAAGTGTTAACACCTATGGATGCAGTGGATTAATAGAATAAACATTTTGCAAAAATCGCTTGGTAAGGATTATAAACTTTATTTTTGCACTTAAAATGAAGAATACTCTTTGTTTTCTCTAAATGGGTCACAGATAGTTTCAGCGTCTTGCTAGCTTGTGTGACTTTTTGGTAATCCGTTAACTTCTGAAGCTCTACGGGCTGCTCTTTCACAGTGCTGCCCTGGAGCCCTGGGCCTTGCACAGACCCGTAAGTGTCCCAGCACTGAGCTCTACCCCAGCAGCTAAAGGTTCTGACGGAAATTCAGGAAGTTTTCCCTCTTAAAGAAAGCAAATATATTCTTGGTTTTTTGTTTGTTTGTTTGTTTGTTTTGTTTGTTTTTGTTTTTCACTCCAAATGAATTTTTTTTATAAAGTATAAAGATTTTAAAATCAATTTTTCTCAGTATTTCTAAACAGCTCCCATTCGATGGGGTCATATGCAGCGGGGTGATGAAAATGAATGTGTAATATACGTGTGTACATGCATGTTCACAGCGTGTGTGCATGCACGCTCACAGCGTGTGTGCATGCACGCTCACAGCGTGTGTACATGCACGCTCACAGCGTGTGTACATGCACGCTCACAGCGTGTGTACATACATGTTCACAGCGTGTGTACATGCACGCTCACAGCGTGTGTACATACACGCTCACAGCGTGTGTACATGCACGCTCACAGCGTGTGTGCATGCACGCTCACAGCGTGTGTGCACGCACGCTCACAGCGTGTGTGCACGCACGCTCACAGCGTGTGTGCATGCACGCTCACAGCGTGTGCATGCACGTTCACAGCGTGTATACATACATGTTCACAGCGTGTATTTGGCAGTTATTTTATTGGAGCAGATTCAGGTTTTTTGTGTAAATGAGTGAAGCTGGCTTTTCCCACCGTCACTGTTGAAGGCGAGTGGGTGGGAGTGCACTGTCCTTCAGCTGCTGCCTTAGATGGGAATTTACATGTCAAACTCTGCTCTTCACCCTTACGACAGCATTTCCTCACATCACTGAGGCCAAAAGTAGATGAAATAATAATGCTGACTGCTACAGTCGTCCATTGTAGTCCTTACTGCATGAAGAGAGCAAAAGTCACACAAGGTCACCATGCTGCACTTTATAGGGAAGGTGCGCAGAGTGGCATGGCAAATCCTCCATCTTCTGTCCTGATGGTAGCAAATGCCGGTCTCTAATCTGAATAATCTCGAATTTGCCAAATACAGCTGGTAGCATTTAAAATAATGATCCATTTACCTTTTTACCCACCTGTATTTTGGAGACAGACCTTCCAGTGATAGGTTTTTTTTGTTTTGTATTGTTCTTGTCTTACCTGCATATTTTACATATAATCAAATGATATGCAGAATTTTAATTTATTTTTACTTTTTAAAGTTAAGGTAGCATCAATATTATTTCACATTCCTTTTTTCTTTTTAAATAACCAGATTTGCTTTGCAAAGATTTAGGAGTGGAATTAAGTTAATATCTTTCACTTAGGGTAAAGAGAACAAGAAAATATTATTTAAGAGTTAGGAGCACTTTGTCTAGTTTTGTTAGTTATGTATGGCCTTAATAATCAGTCTCTTGGCTTAAACGTTCACTGGTTTTACTCTGACACAGTTGAACAGCACTGGGGTTCAATTCCTGATGTTTGTGTTGGCAATATATATTAACCATATTTTAAGAGTATCAATTCTGGCTTTTTATGGAAAAGTAAAAATCAAACAGTATATTCCTTTTGAGGGTTTTTTTAATACGTAAATATATAAATATAATATATGATGGATTTTTTTCTAATTTTTTATATTTCCTTACAATTTGGTGGCTGTTAATCTAACTTTAGACTCTTTGGCATATGCTAAGTAGCTAGTCTGGGCTTTCAAGAGTATGCACGGACCTTCAGTTTTTATTAGCTGAATGAGGACATTTTGAATTCTCTTTTAAAAGTCACCTGATTATTAAGTAACTTAATGTTTATTTTTAAACTAACAGTTTGTTATGTCTTCTTAGGTAGCCCTAAAGGCATGGCTCAGATGTCTACGAACTGTGGGCTAGGTATTCTGTTTGCAGTTCTGTAGCACAGAACACTGATTAGTAATGCAAGGAGATACCCACATCAATGTTCTGTTTTTGTTTTTCCAACTGATTCAGGTGTCCCTTGAGTGATGTTATCTTAAATGTTGGGGAGTGGGGTGCCAGAACCAGTTTTCTGGCTTCTGTTTATAGCTTAGATTTGTTCCATTGTCAAAACTGTCCCCCACAAAAATGGTATGGCACATACTCATGCATAAACTGTTAAAATGAACATCTTTGTATTTGTATTTGTTTTCAACATTGCCAAGGTGCTATGGGAAATTTAAACTACAAAAGTAGAAAAAATAAAATTATCAAAAATCAGGACTGGTTTCCTTTTCTCCAGGTGGTATGTATCTACTGCTGTTTGTATTTTTCAGTGACTTACGTATTACCCACTCTAGTCAGAGCCAGAGCAGAAGGCTTCTTGTTTCCTCTGTTTGGGAGGAGGGTATTCTATTTGTTATTCAATAGCAGAGAGCCATAATTATGACTCTGGGATCCTCCATCCCATATCCCCCCCGTGTGTCAGTTGCAAAGTGACAGGGGTTATGGCCTGCCTTGAGGATGTATCAAACCAAGCTAAAGGATTTGGGGGCTACTTTATTTTTTTTATTTCATTTTATTTTGCACGCATGGATGTTTTGCATACATGTATGTATGTGTGTACGTATGTATGTATGTATGTGCACCTGTACATGTTTGGTGCACACAGAGGTCAGAAGAGTATATTGGATCCCCTGGAACTGAAGTTACAGACAGTTAGGAGCCACCATGTGGATGCTGTGAGCCAAAACCCCAGTCCTCTGCAAGAGCAACAGCTGTCCTTAATCCCAGCACTTGGGAGACAGATATTTGAATTTATTTGTTTTTGTTTTTTCAAGACAGGGTTTCTCTGTGTAAGCTTGGCTGTCCTGGACTTGCTTTGTAGACCAGGCTGGCCTCGAATGACAGCGTGCTGGCATTAAAGGCATGTGCCACCACGCCCGGGTCAGATAATTGATTTGAGGCCAGACAAGGCTGCTTAGTGAGATACTGTCTCAGAAAAGGGGTGGTGGTGGGGCCTCTGGGCAATGTTGAGAAATTTAAGTGAATCATTTGTTCACTTACTTTACTCTCAGATAATGTTTTGTTTGTGACAAGGAGTTTTAGCATCTGTTACTAAACTAATGTGACAGGTCAAATGAACTTTAAAAAAAAAAAGATTTATTATATATACAGTTATGCCTGTATACCAGAAGAGGGCACCACATCTCATTATAGATGGTTGTGAGCCACCATATGGTTGCTGGAAATTGAACTTAGGACCTCTGGAAGAGCAGCTGATATTCTTAACCTCTGAGCCATCACTCCAGCCCCATGAACTATTGAATAAGCTATATTGTTAAAAGAGATGGTGTTTCTGGGCAATTGTGGCACAGTTTATTTTTGAATTGCCTCATTAAGTGTTAAATGCTAGAAATCAGGTTTTCCTAAATGTGGCCTAATTTCAAATTGTTTAATTTTTACTTATTTGGTGTAGTTACATTTTAGATAATAAACATTAAATATCACTGTAAGTACTCTAATAATTACTTAGCTCAGTAGGAGTGTCCTTTAGTGAAACAGCACCTTAAAGTTATTGTCCTAGTGAAGGTGGCTAGTGTCCATGAATAAAGGTTTATTGTGTGTGGCCCACGGAGGAGTCCCTGGATCTGGAGTTAACAGGTGGCTGTGAGCTGCCTGTGGGTGCTAGGATTCAAACTCCTCTCCTCTGAAACAGCAGTAACTGCTCCTAACCAGACATCTTTCTGACTTTGTATTGCTGTTTTTCTTTGTGTTTGGCGTTTTGGTTTGGTTTGGTTTTTGGTTTTTCGAGACGGGGTTTCTCTGTGTATCCTTGGCTGTCCTGGACTCACTTTTTAGACCAGGCTGGCCTCAAACTCAGCAATGTGCCTCTGCCTTCTGAGCCATTTCTCTTTTTTTTTATTACATTGTCTTGAGATAGTCTCTTGTAGCCCAGGCTAGCCTCAGTCCCACTAGCCAAGCATGACCTTGAATTTTGTATTATCCTGCCTCTGCTGCCTGAGCACTGGGATTGTAGGCATGTGATACATTCCTGCAAATTCTTGACTCATCTGGGGCTAGGATGGGCTTTTGGTGTGTTCTAGGCAAGCCTGTGTCAGTATTGCTGTATCTGCAGCTTATGTGTGGAATTTCTTTTCTGTGGGCTCAATCAATTTTGTAATCTCACGTTGTGGTCTTTAAATGACTTGGAGTTTTACTAGAAAACATTAACCTAAATATTATACTTCCACTTTTATTCAACATGTGTATTTATTTGGGAGGGAGGTGAGGTGCTTGTTGTTCATGGAGCGTGTGGAAGCCAGAAGACAACCTGGAGGAGGCAGTTCTTCACCAAAGGGATCTCAGAGTTTGAATGTCATCTGGCTTGGTAGCAAACACCTTTACCCACCATAAAAAGGTTTTTTCCTTTTAGACTTTGATGTGTATCAGTGTTTTACCTGCCCATATGTGCATCGTGCCTCTGTAGGAAGCCAGAAGAGGGCGTTACATCCTCTGGAAGAGGAGTTACGGATGGTTGTGAGCCACCATGTGGGTGCTAGGATTCAGGGTGCTAGGAGTTGACCCTGGAACTTTGCAATACCAGTATGTGCTTATTTTTATTTCATGTGCACTGGTATTTTACATGTATGTACATGTAAGGGTGTCAAGTCGCTGTATTACAGACAGATGTCAGCTGCTATCTGGGTGCTGGAATTGAACCCAGGTCCTCTGGAAGAGCAGCAGGGGTCAAACGCAGAGCCATCACTGTAGCCCTGCAATAAGTTCTCTTTTTATTTATTTATTTATTGTGTATTTATTTAAGATTTATTACTTGAACAGTATTCTGCTTGCTTGTACACCTGCAGGCCAGAAGAGGGCACCAGATCTCATTAGAGATGGTTGTGAGCCACCAGTGTGGTTGCTGGAAATTGAACTCCTAGACCTTTGGAAGAGCAGACAGTGCTCTTAATATACCATTTCTCCAGCCTCTAAGTTTTATACTAAGGTGGGTTTTGGTTTGGTTTTTTGTTTTTTTAGTTTGTTGCTTTGTTTGCTTAGCCTTTTTTTTTTTTTTTTTTCCCCAAGTTTTTCTTTTTAGTTTTTTTGAGACTATTTGTCTGTGTAGCCTTGGATTTCCTGGAACTCTCTTTGTAGAGCATATTGGCTTTGAACTCATAGAGATCTGACTGCCTCTGCCTCCAGAATGCTGGGATTACAGGTGTGTGCCACCAGCCCCTACTATCTGTTCTGCCATGGAGATTTAGTCATCTTGTTGATGTATATTTAGTTGAAACACTATTTCACTCTTGACCATGACAGCTTTGAATTTGTGGCCTCCTGCCTCAGCCTCCCAAGCATCATCTGTGTCTTTGTGTATGTGTGTGCGTGAGGCTACTGAGTTTGTGTGCATGCAGTGCCCACAGATGCAGAAAGCATTGAACAGGCTGGTGTTGAGTGCTGGAAGCAGAACCCATGTCCTCCACAAAAGTAGTGGAAGTTCTTGCTGAGCCACCTCTCCAGCCCCCGAATTGGTTTTTTAAGGCACTGGAGATTAAATCTAGAGGCTCAAGCCTGCCTGGTAAGGACTCTATCCCATAGCTATACTTTTTTGTTTTTCGAGACAGGCTCTCTCTGTGTAGCCTTGGCTGTCCAGTGCAGCCTGGTCCCCATAAGTGTGTCTTCAAGCCACGTTCATTAGGTAAACATGGGGGATTTCAGTGCTGGTATTTTTCCCCCCGAGACAGGGTCTCTGTGTAGCCTTGGCTGTCTTGGACTCGTTTTGTAGACCAGGCTGGCCTCAAACTCACAGTGATCCGCCTGCCTCTGCCTCCTGAGCACTGGGATTAAAGGCGTGTGCCACCACACCCGGCTATACTTTCACGACAAACCCGTGTGTTTGCACAAGCAGGTGTGAATGCATGCTCGTATACTGCAATGTGCATGTCAAGGTAGAAGATGGTTTGTCTGTTATACAAAGCTTATTTGATATACCTAAGGTAAATCCCACTTGATTATGGTGTATTTTTAAAATTTTTATTTTATTAATTTATTCTTATTACATCCCAATGGTTATCCCATCCCTTGTATCCTCCCATTCCTCCCTCCCTCCCTCCCATTTTCCCTTTACTCCCGTCCCCTATGACTGTGACTGAGGGAGACTTCCTCCCCCTTTATATGCTCATAGGGTATCAAGTCTCTTCTTGGTATGGTGTATTTTTTATACATTGTTTTATTGTGTGTGTGGGCCGAGTGCATGCTTGGTACCTGAAGAGGGCAGAAGAGTGTTATTTGATCCCCTGGGAATGCAGTTACGTTCCAGATGAGCTGTGTGGCAGTTGAATCTGTGTCCTCTGCAAGAGTAACAAGTGCCCTTAACTCCTGAGACAAGGGTTCAGCTCCATCATTTTAAATTTCATTTTTAGAGAATTGCAACTGATACATTTTGACTGTATTTGTTCCCCTCCCCCAACTCCTCCCAATCCTTGTTTGTCCAGCTATGTGTGCTGGCACAGTGCCGGCATGTGGGTATGGGGGTGCGCCTGATGTATTCAGTGAGTTCCAAGTCCCTCTTCACACCCCCACACGTCCACACACGCACCACGGCACATATGTGCCCTCCTCACACCCCCACACATCCACACACGCACCACGGCACATATGTGCCCTCCTCACACCCCCACACAGTAAGTAAGAGTAATAAAACCAAAGATAGGTCGGCTGTGCAGGCGTGAGGCTGTGAGTCTGGTTCCCCAAAAAGCAGATTAAAACCCAAATGCAGTGGTGTGCACCTATAACCCAGCACTGGGAGAGCAGGATTCTGAGAGTGCTGGCCAGTCAGGTTGGCTACAGATTGGGAGCTCCAGGTTTGAGACCGAGTGATTGAGAAGAGACCTCGATGTCATCCTTTAGCCTTCTAATGAACATGGGCACACATACACCACCAGACACACCACGCACGGGCTTAGGAATAAACCTGACAAAGGAGGCGAAAGACCTCTATGATGAAAACAGGAAAAAGAAAAGACAGCAAAGAGAAATTGGAGAAAACAGGAGATTGAAAGGAGTGCAGCAAGCCGGGCGTGGTGGCGCACGTCTTGAATCCCAGCACTCGGGAGGCAGAGGCAGGTGGATCGCTGTGAGTTCGAGGCCAGCCTGGTCTACAAAGTGAGTCCAGGACAGCCAAGGCTACACAGAGAAACCCTGTCTCAAAAAAAAAAAAAAAAAAAGGAGTGCAGCAATAACTAGTTTCTTGAAGTTGCTCTCTGATCTGCACAGATGCAGATCAATTTGATCAATTTTTTTCTTAATGTATGAGTTGTTTATCTGGTGCTATATAAGTAAAAACATGTACCTTGCTGGGGGTCTGTGTAGGGGGTGTGTGGTGTGTTTGGAAGGGTGGCACATGCCTTTAATCCCAGTACTCCAGGAGGCAGAGGCAGGTGGATTTCTGTGAGTTTGAGGCCAGCCTGGTCTACACAGAGGAACCCTGTCACAGAAAACAAACAAAATACAATCAAACAAAAACAACAAACCCCCATCTTTGGCAGCTTTTGTCATGTGTAGTGTGGGCAGGCGATGCATTGTTCTTTCCAGGTCCCTTAGAAGTCTGGTGTTGGGCTCAGGCTCAGCTCCACGGTTCCTGATGGCTGCCTAAGCCTCTGGCCTGTACTGACCTAGGTTTAGAACGCAGTCAGTGGAGAAAGATTAGTCACCAATGAGAATAAAGAGAACCCGTTTAAGCCGGGTGTAGTGGTACACGCCTTTAATCCCAGCACTCGGGAGACAGAGGCAGGCGGATTGACATGTGTTCAAGGCCAGCCTGGTCTACAAAGTGAGTTCAGGACAGCCACGGCTACACAGAGAGACCCTGTCTCAAAAAATAAAAAATGTCAACGATGAGCCGGGTGTGGTGGCGCACGCCTTTAATCCCAGCACTCGGGAGGCAGAGGCAGGCAGATCGCTGTGAGTTCGAGGCCAGCCTGGTCTACAAAGTGAGTCCAGGATGGCCAAGGCTATACAGAGAAACCCTGTCTGGAAAAACCAAAAAAAAAAAAAAAAAAAAAAAAGTCAACGATGAAGAACACTAGAACTGTATCAGCATCCAATGTCCAATTTTGTTACAGAGCCATACTAACAAACAGCCTAGCGCTGGCACAAGTGGACGTGCAGACCGTTAGGTCCAAAGCAGCCCCCTAAAATGGCAGAGCTAGTGGCAGTTCCGTAAACAGGACTTCGGCCAAGTGAGCAGACACCTAAATGTAAGCAGCAGAGAGGTCTCTGAGCTCACATTCATAGACTGAGGGCTGCTCCTTCAAGAGAAGGAACACAAAATATGCTTTCCACCCGGAAGGCTGGAACAGGCATGCTTTCTAGCCTGGCGACTTTTGTGCTGTGTGTGTGGCGAGGGGCATTCGGCACAAACGCCTCCTCCAGAGCCTTCTAGTAAGCTTGTTTTTCTCAGTCTATGGAGCCTAGCTTCAGAGAGGATGCCATCTGCATTTCATGGTTTTGATGTCGTCCTGTCTGATGTGTAATTTATCTTTGTACCTCATGATGTGGGCATGTTCTATTGTCCCTGTGGGACTGAGCTAATCATCTGAGAATAGCTTTTACCAGACTGTGTTGTGATTAAATAAGCACAAAATAAACCACTTGGGGTCAGACTCCAGAAGTTTCACCCGACACTGGCTACTGAGTTGTGTTGGGCCGAACACAGAGGCTGCCTCCCACAGCTCGTCACTCTGTGGCCTGTGAAGGAGCAGGGACCGCCCCTCGCCTAAAGGCAGGTTCCTGCTTACTAGAAAAGTTCATCTGATAAAGTGGGTGTCTGTTTACCAGGACCTCCCTCACTCTGTCCCCAAAGGTCAACAACCTTGGAAGGGCAGCTAGTTGCCAGACAATCCAAAAGACAGCTAGGGAATGGCAACCTTGCCCCTGGTGCTAGCAGCAGCCTCCCGATTAGCACAGGAGACCTCTAAGCTCACCTTCCATCAGTAGTTCCACGACCTGTCACCAAACCAGCTGGGGGACCTCCTATCACACAAGACTCTCTACTTTGTCCCCTTCTAAGTTTCAACTTTTCCATATCACCTCCCTAGAAAATCCTGATGTCACTTGATTCCTGATCGCCACTTAACCATGATACACTCCTTCCAAGGGCCCCTATCCTTACCCATTCCTGCCTAGAACCACTTGAAACACTAATAAAAATCTACAACTTTCTATTTCTGCTGTCCTGTCTGACTGTACTTGAGTCAACTGGCTCCCACCAAGCCGGCTCTACTGTGGTTCGCTGCCCAGGTTACAGTCCCTACCAGGCAGTTACTCCCTGCCTCCTTGCTCCTCTTTCTACCTGCTGGAGTCTATGATAGACCCTGTCCTCCTCAGACAACTGAGCAGCACGGCCGCCCCCTTCTCCAAGGCGAAAAGGCCTCCTGGTGAGCTCTGGCTTATAACAACTTTGGGTGCAGAGATGGATGCATTTGCATGTTGCTTGCTGGTGATACAAATGTAAGAGACTCGAAGGGAAGTTCAAATTACCCAAGACTCTTAAAGAAAAAAGCTTTGAAACCAAGGCTCAGTTACCTGTCAGCCTAACTCGGTTTCAAGTGTCAAAGCCAGGCCTTGACTTTTCCCAGAGCTAACAACTCAGGCTTTCATGAAAAACAAACCAAAACCACCTTGTTACTAACTTAGAAATTGTTTTTTTTGGGGCGGGGGGCAGGGGACTGGAGAGATGGCTCAGCGGTTAAGAGCACTGACTGCTCTTCCGGAGGTCCTGTGTTCAGTTCCCAGCAACCTCATGGTGGCTCACAACCATCTATCGAGCTCTGGTGCCCTCTTCTGGCCTATGGGTGTACATGCAGGCAGAACACTGTATATACATAGTAAAAAATAAATCTTAAAAGATTTATTTATTTATTTATTATGTTCGGTTTGGAGGAAGCTCTGGTGCAGCATCACCTTGTCCCTCAGAATCTGTCCCCTGGGTCAGTCTCCAAAAACGTTGATGACCAGGGGTGACTGGGCACAGACGATCACAGTGAAAGTGACCCCTCGCCATATACAGGCTCAGACAGAGGTGCTACCTTCTGCTTCTGTCCTGATCATCAGGGCCCCCATGGGCCATGGAGACAGCAAGGAGCAGAAAAACATTAAACACCCTGGAAATAGATCACTTCTGATGACGTCAACATTGCCAGCTGATGTGGCACCATCTTTAGCCAGAGACCTTCTGGAACTATTAAGGGGATCCTGAGTACCCCACAGTCTGAGGGCTGCAGGGTGGGTGGCTGGCACCCTCCTGACGTCATAGATGATGTCAGCAGTGGTATCCTGACGTCATAGATGATGTCAGCAGAGATTGCCAGGATCCTTAAGAAGCAACACCAGCTGGGTGAGAAACAGAGAAAGCCTGCCTGGAAAAGCCGCCCCCCAAAGCAACACCAGAAAACATTTCAATAAAAGAGAAAAAATCATCTTAACCAAGCCAGGTGGTGGTGGTGCACCTTTAATCTCAGCACTCGGGAGGCAGAGGCAGACGGATCTCTGTGAGTTCGAGGCCATCGGGGTCCACCAAGTTCCAGAACAGCCAAGGCTGCACTGAGAAACTGTCTCAAAAAACAAAACAAAACAAAACAAATCACTATTTTCCTCCTCGTTGTTTCTTCTCTATCATTGTAGTATTTTAGAAAATGACAGCAAATGCCCATGGCAAGTCTTCCTAAACTCCCAGAACAGACTCTGCAGGTTTTATAAATGTCTCAGAGACAGAAGGATGGAAAGGCCACTCAGCTTATTTTAAGAGGTAAGTGATATTTCTCTGTCACAATGCAGGAAGAGAAAAACCAAGAAAAGAATGGCTCATGGCAAATAGATTTTTTAAATAGTAAATAAAATATTAGTGAAGAGAATTCACTATTAAAAATATGATTTTTGTGGGCTGGAGAGATGGCTCAGAGGTTAAGAGCACTGGTTGCTCTTCCAAAGGTCCTGAGATCAATCCCAGGAACCACATGATGGCTCCCAGCTATCTATAGTGAGATCTTCTGTGGTCTGCAGCTATACATGCAGGCAAAACACTGTATGCATAATAAATAAATCTTTTTAAAAATGTGTTTTTAAAAGATTTATTTATTATTATTATGTATACAGTGCTCTGCCTGCATGTACATCTTCAGGCCAGAAGAGGGCACCAGATCTCATTATAGATGGTTGTGAGCCAACCATGTGGTTGCTGGGAATTGAGCTCATGGGAGAGCAGTCAGCGCTGTCATCCACTGAGCCATCTCTCCAGCCCTCACTACTAAAAATGTTAAAGACATTAATAGCCTACTGGAATTTATCTCAGAATTAAAGGGAAAAATAATGTACTATTTGGTACCAAAAGACCACATGCCAAATTCAACAAAAACCCCTTAAACTAGAGCATAAAGCTAGAGTCCGGCAAAGTTGTTCAAAACTCAAGGCTTTAGCTTGCTTTCTCATTCTTTGCTGCCAACACAGCGATCCATGAACCCTGCAGAGTCCTCAGGACTCGCCCAGTGCTGCCCTCCGCTCCACTGCAGTCCCTGGCCAGGACTGTAGGGGGCGCCTGGACCCTGCAGCTGTGGAGCTGGACTGTCTGGCCCCTGCAGCTCTCACGGTGCTGGGTGGGTGGGCTCCCTGTGAGCTCCCTGTGAAACAAGGAAGGTGGGCCGCTCTTAGCTTCTGCCCAAGCTGCCTCGATTGTATGCCATTTCAAGCAGTTACAACCAGAGAGAGGACGGACTCTGTGGAAAGGTGCTTCCGGCCAAGTCCGCCAACCTGAGCTTGAAGCTCAGAAGTCCCAGGCACAAGGCGAGAACCGACTCCCAGGACCTCTACTGGGACTTACACATGTGTGGCATGTGAGCACGGGCCCGTGTATGGTGTATGTGCTCTCTCTGTCCTCTCTCTCTATCCCTGTCTGTCTCTGTCTCTGTCTGTCTGTCTGTCTGTCTGTCTGTCTGTCTGTCTGTCTGTCTGTCTCTCTCTCTCTCTCTCTCTCACACACACATAAATAAATAAATAAATAAATACATACATGTAAAAGGTTTTTTTTTTTTTTTTTTTTTTTTAATGTTTTTGGGGTTTGGTTCTTTTACTTCGGGCTGGTGAGATGGCGAGTGGGTAAAGAGTCATTTGATGAACCTCGTGGCCTGAGTTTGATCCCCAGGCTCCATAAGATGTGAGAGGAGAGCCGGACGTGGTGGCGCACGCCTTTAATCCCAGCACTCGGGAGGCAGAGGCAGGCGGATCGCTGTGAGTTCGAGGCCAGCCTGGTCTACAAAGTGAGTCCAGGATGGCCAAGGCTACACAGAGAAACCCTGTCTCGAAAAACCAAAAAAAAAAAAAAAAAAAAAAAAGATGTGAGAGGAAAACTGACTCCTGGTGTGCATGCCATCCACATACAAACGTGCCGAGACCTACAAATACATATTATAAAAACGATTTTTAGGGCTGGAGAGATGGCTTAGGTGTTAAGAGCACTGGCTGCTCTTCCAAAGGTCCTGAGTTCAATTCCCAGCAACCACATGGTGGCTCACAACCATCTGTAATGAGAGCTGGTGCCCTCTTCTGTAGCGCAGTTGTATATGGAGAAAAAAAAAAAAAAAAAACAGTGTATACATAATAAATAAATAAATCTTTAAAAAAATATTTTTTTTTTTTTTGGTTTTTCGAGACAGGGTTTCTCTGAGTAGCCTTGGCCATCCTGGACTCACTTTGTAGACCAGGCTGGCCTCGAACTCACAGCGATCCACCTGCCTCTGCCTCCCGAGTGCTGAGATTAAAGGCATGCGCCACCACCGCCCGGCCAAAAATATTTTAAAACAATAAAACATTATTATTATTTTTGAGACAGGGTTCCTCTGTGTAGACTTGGCTGTATGGACTCGATTTGTAAACCAGGCTAGTCTCAAACTCAGAGATCCACCTGCTTCTGTCTCCCAAGTGCTAGGATTACAGTCATGTGCCTGGCTGCTGCTGCTGCTGCTGCTTCTTTTCCTCCTCCTCCTCCTCCTCCTCCTCCTTCTTCCTCTTCTTCTTTTCCTCCTTCTCTTCCTCCTCTCTTCTCCTCCTCCTTTTCTTATTTTAAAGTATGTGTATGTATGGGCTGGAGAGATGGCTCAGAGGTTAAGAGCGCCGCCTGCTCTTCCAGAGGTCCTGAGTTCAATTCCCAGCAACCACATGGTGGCTCATAACCATCTCTAATGTAATCTGATGCCCTCTTCTGCAGATAAAGCACTCATATGCAATAAATAAAATAAATCTTTTAAAAAAAAAAAGTATGTATGTGTCTGTGCATGTGAGTGCAACAGCCATTGATGCCAGAAGAGGGCGTTAGACTCCCCTGGATCTGTACTTAACAGGCTACTGTGGTCTCCCTAATGTGGGTGCTAGGAATTGAACTCAGGCCCTCTGGACGAGCAGTGCACCTGCTAAGCCATTTCTCCGCACTCATCACTGTGTTTTTAAGTGCCTGTAGGTCCAGCAGGAAGACTGTCTGGGGTTTGCAGCCAGCCTGTGTTCCAGCCTAACCAAGGCTACATGGGGCTTAGTGGCTGTCATATTGGCTAGCTCAGGCCGAGGTAAGAGTGTTTCTTGCTTTCTTAGCACATGGGATTGGCTAGAAAATCCACTCGAGTTTTTGCAGCTAAGACATTGCAGAACTGGATTTCACTGCATCCGACCCAAGGCAGTTTCTAAATTCGCAGCTCACAGGGAGACAGCTGCCCAAACTCTGCTGTCACCAGGAAAACATGTGCCACACGCTTATATTAGGCATGCCTTGGCGAACAAGCCACATCTAGGCATCCCCAGAGACAGACGCACGATCCCACAGGGTTACTCTGTTTGCCGGGGTTGGTATCGCCATGGTAGATTGGCAGGCACGGTGGCAGATGCTTTGCAAAAACAGCTGTGGTGAGACAGGTGTGGTGGCACACAGCTGTAAACCCAGCAGCAGGGCAACCAAAGCACGAGAATTACAAGTTTAATACACTTATGTTGCATGGCAAGACTCCTGTCCCAAAAGAAAAAGAAAGAAAGCTGCACATGGACACAAAAGGTTAGCCTTGGAGGTCTGTCTGAGGTCTGTCTGAGGTCTGTCTGTCTTTCTTTCCTTCTCTCTTCCTTCCTTCCTGCCTTTGTTTGTTTGTTTATTTTATTTATTTAATTTTTTTTTGGTTTTTCGAGACAGGGTTTCTCTGTGTAGCCTTGGCCGTCCTGGACTCACTTTGTAGACCAGGCTGGCCTCGAACTCACAGCGATCCGCCTGCCTCTGCCTCCCGAGTGCTGGGATTAAAGACGTGCGCCACCACGCCCGGCTGTTTGTTTATTTTTTTGAGACAGGGTTTCTCTGTGTAGCCGTGGCCGTCCTGGACTCACTTTGTAGACCAGGCTGGCCTCGAACTCACAGCAATTCGCTTGCGAGTCTTTCTTTACCACCTTCTTTTATATATAAGAATAAGATAATGATAGATACAAGGTACCAGATATTGTGTTATATGAGGGTTATTAAATGAGCATGGGGGAGAAGGAAAAGGGGGAGGGGTGCCCCAGAGAGAGAGAGAGAGAGAGAGAGAGAGAGACAGGAAGAGTAAGAAGAGAGAGAAAGAGGTGTAGAGAGGGGGTAGAGGAAGAGAGGGGGTAGAGGAGGAGAGGGGGTCACTTGGACAGTTTTTCCTCTTACACCTCCCCTCCCCCCATGTTTTCCCCAGACAGTGTCTCTCTCTGAACACAGAGCTTGCTGATTGAGCTATTTGTCTGGCCAGGAAGTCCGGGGATCCACCCCAGCACTGGGGTTACAACTGCATGCTGCCGTGCCTGCCTTGCTGCACGGGCTATGCATCTGCACCCCGCTCCCCATGCTCACAAGGCAAGCAGCCCCTCTACTGAGCCGCTTCCAAGCCCCAGAATATCCCGTTTTGAATCAGCCTTCGCTTTGTAGCAGGCTGCCACAGTTTAGCGACTTCAAACAGCAACCCTTCATTTGCTCATTACTCTGGGTTGGCCTTTCGTGCTGAGCTGAACAGAGTCCGTTCACTGATTTGCATGCAGCAGCATATGGCCTCCCTGGCTCTACCCTTGGTTAGGTGGCACCTGGGGAGGTCTCTCCTCTGGTGGGCTAGCCTCCATTCTCATGGCAATGGTCTCTGAGTTTTCAGAAGCAGAAGGAGAGGGGGCGAGCGAGCCTCAGCGCACAAATTCTTCCAAGTTTCTGTCACATTTGCGAGCTGAGAGGAGGTAAATGGGTGAGCCATCACTGCGGTGGTAAGGAAAGACACCAAGGTTAGTTCTGGTGTCCACACGTACAAACCTGGGTATAGGCACCCATGTACACACATGCTTCCACACGTATACAACACACGCACACTCAGACCTCTTAGCCTGGGGTCCTAGGCACCAGCCAGTAACGGTAGAGTTATCCAACGCTTGAAATGCAGCTGTGCGTACGTGTGGTGTGGGTAGGTGGTATGTATGTGTGTCTATATCGTGTGTGGGTGTGTGAGTATGTGTGTGTTTAGTATGTTTTCTGTGTGTATGTGGTATGCATTGTGTGTGTGTGTGCATGTGTGTGGTGTGTATGCGGTATGTATGCATATGTGTGCAGTGTATACGGCGTGGTCTGTGTGTGTGATGTGTGTTATGTAGTGTGTGTGTGTGTGTGGTGTGTGTATATGGTATGTATTGTGTGTGTGTGATGTGTGTGTTATGTATGTGTGTGATGTGTGTGTGTGATGTGTGTGATGTGTGTGTGTGATGTGTGGTGTGTGTGATGTGTGTGTGTGTGTGTGTGATGTGTGTGTTATGTAGTGTGTGTGTGATGTGTGTGTGTGTGTGATGTGTGTGATGTGATGTGTGTGATGTGTGTGTGTGTGATGTGTGTGTGTGTGTGTGGTGTGTGTGATGTGTGTGTTATGTAGTGTGTGTGTGTGGTGTGTGTGTGTGTATGTGTTATGTAGTGTGTTATGTAGTGTGTGTGTGTGTGTGTTATGTATATGTGTGTGATGTGTGTGATGTGTGTGTGTGTGTGTGTGTGGTGTGTGTGTGATGTGTGTGTGTGTGTGTGTGGTGTGTGTGTGATGTGTGTGTGTGTGTGTGTGATGTGTGTGTGGTGTGTGTGATGTGTGTGTTATGTAGTGTGTGTGTGTGTGTGTGTGGTGTGTGTGGTGTGTGTGTTATGTAGTGTGTGTGTGTGTGTGTGGTGTGTGTGATGTGTGTGTGATGTGTGTGTATGTGTGTGTGTGTGATGTGTGTGTGTGTGTGATGTGTGTGTGTGTGTGTGATGTGTGTGTTATGTAGTGTGTGTGTGTGTGTGTGTGTGTGGTGTGTGTGGTGTGTGTGTGTATGTGTGTGTTGCTAGGCTGCAGCCCTGGCCCGATCTACTCTGCATCTAGTGGCCTGATTTCTTTTACCTTTTGAAATGTATCTAGTGGGAAGCCCTTGTTTATGCTTGGGCCCTTCCTGACGTCTGAGGGTCTCTCATAGTCGTTGCTCTGTGCCCTCTGCGCCCACTCAATCCTTCTGTAAGTCTCCTCCTCAAGAAAAGCTGCCCCTCCTCCTCCTCTTTCCTTTCCTTCCTTCCTGCATTTTCTTTCTTTCTCTCTTTCGTTTTGTGTTTGTGTTTTTTCGGGACAGGGTTTCTCTGTGTAGCCTTGGCTGTCCTGCACTCCCTTTGTAGACCAGGCTGGCCTTGAAATCACAGCGGTCCACCTGCCTCTGCCTCCCGAGTGCTGGGATTAAAGGCCTGCATGGCCCATTCATAAATTATACCTGTTCTGTTTGAAAAACCTCCTTTTTGTCCTCCTTATTAGAGAGTTTTCTTTAGATCTAAAAACTAACAAACAAACAAAACTAAACTAATCCCTACCCCCAATCTACCCGGGCATGTCTTTGATCCCAGCACTCAGGATGGAGGCAGAGGAGAGTTGAATAGAGAGTTCTAGGCCAGCCAAGACTGCATAGAGATGTCTTTTTTCTTTTCCTTCCTTCCTTCCTTCCTCTCTCTTCTTTCTTCCTTCCTTTCTTTCTTTCTTTCTTTCTTTTTGAGACACTGTCTGACTGTGTTGCCCTGCCTGCTTGGTAACTCACTATGTAGACCAGGCTGGCCTCAAACTCATAGAGATTGGCCTGCCTCTGCCCCTGGGTGCTGGGATTACAGGCTTATATCATTACACCCAACGAGCTCTCTTTGAAAAATTATTTTTGGCCAGATGGTAGTAGCGTGGGTCTTGAGTCCCAACACTTGGGAAGCAGAGGCAGGCAGATCTCTGAGTTCAAGACTAGCCTGGTCTACAGAGTGAGTTTTGGAACAGCCAAGGCTACAAAAGGAAAGAAAAACCCACACCAAACTCTCTCTCTCTCTCTCTCTCTCTCTCTCTCTCTCTCTCTCTCTCTTTCTCTCTCTCTCTCTGTCTTTGCCTAGCTGGCCTTACATGAGTGCTGAAAATGGAGCTGCACCTTCTGCAAAAGCCCCCATTGATACTAACAACAGAACCACGTTTCTACCCCACACTCCCAACTGAAGTTCTTCTTCTTCTTTTTTTTTTCCCTCTGAGACAGGGTCTCTCTGTGTAGCCCTGGCTGTCCTGGACTCACTGTGTAGACCAGGCTGGCCTGGAACTCACACACAGGTACCCGCCTGCCTCTGCATCCCGAGCTCTGGGATTAAAGGTGTCCGCCACTACGCCTGGCTCCCGAAGTTCTTTAGGAGTCCAGGCAAGATGAAGCAAGCTCTACTGTAATCTTTTTCTCTTGTGTCTTGAGACAGGTCTCACGTAGCCCAGGCTGGCTTCCAGCGAGGAGAGAGTGACCTGGAACTTCAGTTCCTCCGATTTCTACCTCCTGAGTGCTGAGATTACCTGCAGGTCCATCAGGGAAAATGGGGGAAAGGAGAGGACAAGAGGCGTGGTCTACCGAGCGACAAGGACTGGAAGGAGTGAGGCCAAAGCCTGGGAAACTCCTTCCTTGACAGTTTGGGGAAGGGAAGCGAAGGGAAGGGAAGGAGGGTGGGAGGGAGGGCTCTGCGGCGCAAGTGCAGCGTCTCCCCACGGAGAGCAGAGCAGGCGACCGCAGCCTGCGCTCCTGAAGCTCCGCGGCAGAGGGGCGCTGCAGCCACGCCCTCCCTGCGCCTCCGGGGCGGGGCCGGGGGCGGGGCCTCGCGCTCACGTGACCTCCCTCCCCGCCTCCCCCCCTCCCCAGCTCATGGCAGCGGCGGCGGCGGTAGCGCCGGCGGCTCTCGGCGGCTGGAGCCGGAATCTGTAGCAGCCGGGGTGTGGGCCCGCGTCAGTCCGTCCCTCCTTCGACTCCGTCTCGTCTTCCGGAGTGTGTGGCTGCGGAGCGGCGATGGCGGAGCGAGGCCTGGAGCCGTCGCCGGCCGCGGTGGCGGCGCTGCCCCCCGAGGTGCGGGCGCAGCTGGCGGAGCTGGAGCTGGAGCTGTCGGAGGGTAGGCGCGCGGCGGGCGGGCGAGCGGGGCGGGCGGGCGAGCCGGGCGGGCGGGCGAGCCGGGCGGGCGAGCCGGGCGGTCGGCGGCGGCCTGCCGTAGCCGGGCTTTCATTGTTGTCCCTGGGGGGCCCGCGGGGCTCGGGGGCGGGCGGGCGAGCGGGCGGGCCGCGGCTGACACCTTTCCCCGGAAGGGCCGCGCGCCCGCCCGCCCGCACCCTCTCTCCCGCCGCCCCCCGCACACGGAGGGAGACACGGGGGGAACGCCGCCGCTGCAGCCCTTCCTGCTCCTCTAACAATGAGAGGTGCCTCACCAGTGACAGGCGTGAGAAAGGAGCCGGGGAGCCATTGAGGGTCCGAGGGAGGTCGGAAGCGGCGGCGGCGCTCACCGGGGGAGGCACCCGAGCTCTGCTGCTGCTGCTGCTGCTGTGACCCCCTCCGTCATCAGGGGGCCGGGGGCAGTAGGGCTTTTTCTTGGCACCTGTATTCAGGCTGGGTTTTCCGCTCTGGTCACCGTTTGGAGTCTTCGGAGACGCCAATCCTGGCCCGCATCCTGGTCTCTTTTGACAATGGATCGGTACAGGGAGGGTTCGGTCTATTTAGATAATTTCAAACCCGGACTAAAATCAAGGCACTGTTACCAGAGAAGTCCCTTGGACAACAATGAGGGAGCTCAATGCCGGCTGTGGGCATGTGATCAGGCGAATGTGCTGTGGCCATCAGCGCTCTCTCTCTCTCTCTCTGTGTAAAGTTCCTGTTTTTTATCTCGGGCGGCCTCTGAACAAAAGCAGCATTTTTCTCCGCGCTGGGTGTCAGTACACTTCCCTGATGTCTCCTGAGTTGCGCGTTGTTGAACTCCTTCCCAGGGCCCTCACCAGTATTTATCAACTGCATTAAAAACTGTTGATTGGAAAAGAGTAGGGAGTGTGACCCAAGTTCCCAGCAGAGTTCTAGTTCCGACTTTTTGTTAACTTATGACATTATGGGATTTTCCCCCTTTGAAAATCACTTACAGTGAAAAGCCAAGAGTGAATTTGAGTGTTAGAAATCTTAAGCGATTGAAGGAAATAATTAATTTTAATAACCCTTTAAGGCTTTCCCAATGTATAGGGTGGTGCTGTTTTCACTTGCACCTAATTATCAACATATTATTTTTCAATTAATCAGTTGGGAAGTGTTTAGGAAGATAGGACTCCTCTGGGCTCCTCGCCCAATGATACCTTTGGTTAAAATATTTACCAGGTTAAAAAAAAAAATCAGTTGAAGTAGTTTGATAAAATATGTTTTCCTTGAGGTTTCTTTTTCCTTGTCCTTCTTTTGTGAAAGTGTTGTCACCAAATGTGATGAATCCCATTCAATCTTTTAAAACGGTTTTTATTTTATTTTAGTAACAAATCAGCAATAGCTTTCACCTGCCAGAAAGGGAGGTTTGGCAGGACGTTTGTATGAGGGGAGATTAAAATAGCATCCGAATGCTTTCTCTTGGAGAGGGACACCCCGGGTGCTCCTTGGTGCGGTCTGCTCTGCGTGATTGTTTACAGCTCTGACGGTTTCTAGACATCTTTAGAAAGAGCTATTCTGAGGAGCTATTTGTAGGATCCACCACTGACTAGCTCGCCCTACTCCCCGAGAAAGCTGTGAAAGTCTTAGAAGCTGGGTATGCCAGAGTTTAAGGACTAGTGAATGGGTCATTTTCCCAGGCAGGGTGCTTTGATTGGCAGATGACTTAGTTTAAATGTGTGTCTTAAGGATTGGTACTGCACCGTCCTGCATTTATTTCTTTGTACTCTAGGAGGAAATAGCAGTTGGGAAACCTCGAGCCTGCAGTGTCAGCGTATTGGCCATCTGTCTGTCCTGTTTCAAGCACACAGATGGCTGGAGACTAGGAGGAAGATGCTATTCGGGGTTCAAGTGAGGTTAAAATAAGCCAGGGGTCCCCAGGTCTGTGGTGGTGGTTGACATCTGAAGTGTAGCTTGAATTAACGTCCCTATGCCTTTTTTTTTTTTTTTTTTAATATTTTCTCTATAATTACTGTTCTGACAAAAAGCTTTGCTTCCCCAGCTGCTCCCCCCAAAGCTTCTGTCTGTCTGTGTGATGACTTGATATTGGCGCAGTCAGTCTTTCCATTGCTGTTTTTCTTAGGTTCAGGCTGTAGGTGGTCTGAAAAGATAGGGAGAGCCTCTGCAAAGTGCTGTTAGAGGTGTGTGTGTGTGTGTGTCTGTGTGTGTGTGTGTGTCTGTGTGTCTCTGTGTGTCTGTGTGTGTGTGTGTGTGTGTGTGTGTGTTCGTGTTCTGCGGCAGGCTTTGGTCACGCAGGTCGCTGCCTCCTCTGGGTTGTTTGCCGCACAGCGCCGTGCAGAACCTTGTGTGGTGGGCCTGAGGCTTCAGGCCTCCTGCCCGGACTTGAGTGGCTGTAACCCTCTCCTGCACTGACAGCCTGGAACTGTGTGGCGCACCATGTAGAAACTGAATTTACACGTGAAGGTTTTGACAGATGAATTGGATACAATTCTGACATAGCCCCTGTTTGGATATTTTCTCAAGAGCTACATGTGTCATCTTTTGTACAGGAAGCTCTGTCAGACTCACCTGGAGGGTAGTGGGGCTAAGGTGTCACTCTGTCCGTCCTCTGTGGAATGTGAGCTTCACTAACCTCTGGGCGAGGTGAGGCAGGTGTACTCCCCCTCCCTGTTTGGGTTTAGCAGAGGGAGCGTTTTTGGACTCTCAGGTTCAGTGTCTCGCTGAGAGCTGCACCTCCGCCGAGTGCCTTCGTCTCAGGTGAGCTGGAGTCATGGGAATAGCTGAGCTGTGATTGCACAATCGCCTTCTGCTCTAGGGATGCGCTCCACTCAGGACTGTGGCGCGGTTCCGAGCGGTCCTGACAGGACTCAAGTGCCTGCTGCCTCCGTCTGCTTAGCTGCTGTGTTCCGTGTCATCTCTGTGCAGAGGATACAGCAGTGAGCAGAACTCTGCCAGCTTTCAAGGACCTCTGAGACTGCTAGAGGACAGCTCTTAAAAATATCAACAAAACGTCACACGAGTCTATGGTAGAGCCGTGTGCAGGGGCTGCCTTCTGACAAAAGAGGAAGCTGTGTGCTTTGCCATTGTGAAAAGTAGCCGAGAACCATGAGCCCGAGGTTGTGTGGTTGGTAACGGAGGCTGTGATTTGGCCGGTGCAGAGCACCCAGGGGAGGAAGGGTGATTGGCCACAGCCCTTGTGCTGCAGGTTGGAGGGTGAGCAAGTCTTTCCGTGTCTGAGAACAGCCCAGAGCCGGCAACTGGAAAGGTATTTAAGATAAAACAACCCTTACCGGAAGGGAGACTCCCTTTGCGTGTTTGAACACTTCTCTGGGCATGACCAACTTCACATCTCACTGTCTCCACATGCCTCATTCCCTCTCCGAGGCCCTGAAAATGGTACAGAGTCCTTGAAGGTGGAAGGATAGAAGGTACCTTCTTAGGAGCTGCAGGGGAGTTGAGAGGGAAGGGGAGGTGCTGGGTGGATTGTAAGCCTTTCTGTTTCCTGTAGTGCGGACCCTGGTTACTTCCCCCAGATGTGAAACTCACTCTGGCGGCGCAGACCAGGCATACACCCCAGAGCTACAGTCCACAAATCTGCAATACAGTTGGTTATTTTTGTTTATTTATATTAGTGGGTGCTGAGTAAGCATTCCACCACTGGTTCTACTCTCAGACCTATAGACTTTTGTTTTGTTGTTGTTTTTGTTCTTGTTTTTTCCAGACAGGGTCTCTCTGTGTAGCCTTTGCTGTCCTGGACTCGCTTTCTAGACCAGGCTGGCCTAGAACTCACAGCGATCAGCCTGCCTCTGCCTCCTGAGCCCTGGGATTAAAGGTGTGTTTATTTTGTTTAATTATGAGTGTCTGTGTGTGTTCACACATGACTTTAGTGCAGGTGTCCTTGGTGGCAGAAGAGGTCATTGCATCCCCCTGGTGGCATAGGTAGTTTTTAATCAGTGATGTGGGTGCTGGGAACCAAACTTGATCTTTGTGGGGGCAGCATGTGCCATTAAGCACTGCGCTATCTCTCCAGCCCTCTGCCTTGCTTCTGAATACGGTTTTAGGAGTGCAGTGAACTTTTGCTTGGTTCAGTTTGATTTGAATGGAACAATCAGGTCTCTATCTTGATGATTTGATCTTGGCATGAGATGGGACGGTAATAACCATTTGAGAAATGTGTTGGTATCGGGTAGGCTTTTGTCCCTTGACTGAGCTGTGTGGCCTTGGACAAACTGCCTGACACCCATCTTTGGGGTTCTTTTACGAACTCCTCATTAGACTTGTAAAGAAGTTTGCTGTGAGCTGGGTCTGAAGGCATGGAGGGAACATTTAACAGACGCTAACCTGAGGCTTGGCTGCTTCTGCCATCTTGTGCTGCTGAGCAGAGCAAGGTCACATGTGAAGCGATGGGTGGGAACATTTGTGGACATATGTTTTTGAGGTGGCCTTCACTCTACTGTCACTCGTTCTGTTGAGCCTAGACACTGGCTCTGGCACATGTTGGTCCCTGCAGGCAGTTGACTGAGGCAGAAGAGCTGCTGGAGTTCCTTGCAGACAGCCTCTGGGAGGCCGAAGGATCAGGCACCTGGCTTGAAGCGGAGAAGTGTGGTTTCTGAGACTCAGCTTCTGTGTCCATGAAAGGCTGGTGTGCCTGTCCCAGCTCCCCAGCAGCCTGAGTCAAAGCACCCCAGTTGTGCCCAGGGAGCCCCTCAGGATCGGTGTGCATGCTTCTGAACACATTAGTATTGGTTGTTGATTGTCAGCTGAGAAGTTTTCATGTGTTTATGGTGTGAAGTCCTGTGTGGTGTGGGTGCACTTTGTGAACAGGAGTTTCTTTTCTTTTCTTTTTTTTTCCTTCAAGACACGATCTCAGTATGTAGCGCTGGCTGACCTGGAACTCACCATGTAGGTCAGACTATCCTCAAACTCAGAGCAATCCTCCTGCCTCTGCCTCTGCCTCCTGGGTGCTGACTTGTTTATATTTGTATGTGATGCCTGAGGCCACAAGAGGGCCTTGGAGCCATTGAACCTGGAGTTAGGGTTGGTGTGAGCTGCCATGTGGGTGCTGGGAACGGAACGTAGGTCCTCTGCAAGCGCAGCCAGTGCTCCTTAACTGCTGAGCCATCTCTCCAGTTTCTACCCTTGCTCCCTTTCCCTCAGTTCCCTGAGGAAGAGCTGCTTCCTGCCTGCCTGCCGTGCACACCTCCGTTGTGCTGTCTGTGGGACTGCCCGCTGGCTCTTGGTTCCTACTCTTTTTGCCTTTGTCTTTTTCTCTCAGCTTCTCACGTAACTCTTGACGCTTAGCCCCTTCTCTTATTTTTTCTTTTCTTTGCTTTTTTTTTTTTAAATTTTCGAGACAGGGTTTCTCTGTGTAGCCTTGGCTGTCCTGGACTTGCTTTGTAGACCAGGCTGGCCTTGGAACTCACAGCGATCCGCCTGCCTCTGCCTCCCGAGTGCTGGGATTAAAGGCATGCGCCACCACGCCCAGCTATTTTTATTTTTTTAAAGATTTATTTATTTGTTATACAGTGCTCTGCCCACATGTACACCTGCAGGCCAGAAGAGGGTGCCAGATCTCATCATAGATGGTTGTGAGCCACCATGTGGTTGCTGGGAATTGAACTCAAGACCTTTGGAAGAACAGTCAGTGCTCTTAACCTCTGAGCCATCTCTCCAGCCCCCTAGCCCATTCTTTTACGTGTTTGCATTTGTTCTAGTTATTTTCTGGGGAAACAGGAGAAAATACAGCAAATCATTCCCAGACTTTTGCTAGAGTGGCCGCTCGCTGTCAACGTTGGCATCTTCCTGTGTCTAGAGCACAGGAGAAACAGACTGTCCCTTCTCTCTCTGCTCCCTGCACTGTCCACTGTGCCTCCTCATCAAGCCACTGAAACAGCTGTTTCCATGGCTACTCATCATCTTGTTTCAGATGAAGTGCCTCTGGGTTTCTCTGCAGCACTGGACAGGGTCCTTTGTTGTTTTTAATCTTTTTAGTCTTTTTGAGATGAGGTCTCTGTAGCCCAGGATGGCTTTGAACCTGTGCTGGGGTCACAAGTATGACTAGCATGCCTGGCTGGGAGGATCATGAGCTCAGCGACATTTTCTCATTTCTTAACTTTGTGGGTCCCAGGCTGCTCTTTGTGTTTCCTCTGGGCTTTACCCCGTCTGTCTTGTGACGCAGGCGTCTTCAGCGCTGTCCTTATGCACTTCTCACTTGCCTCACATGCAGGGGCCCTCAGTTGACCCCAGCTCCTCATCTCCAGCACTGCACCCTCTGCTGGGAGCGTGCCTTGCCGTCCTTTAGACAGCAGCGTTGCAGTAAAGCAAAGCTTCCCCTGCCCTCACCCCCTCTCTCTGAGGACAGTCGTCATGTCTGAGTGGCTACCCACTGTCAACTTGACTGGACATAGAAACATCAGGGCACTAACGAGATGGAACTCTGGATGCATCTTCAAAGGCTTTTCCAGGGAGATTAGGTGCAGGAAGATCCATTCAGTGTGGGCAGCACATTTCAGAGGCTGGAGGCCTGGTTGGATAAAGATGGAGGAAAGAGAGAAACACATGTCTCTTTATGAGCTGTCTGGTCTGCTGAGGTGTGAACTGGAGGTTCCTTGCTGCCTCATGCCTTCCTTGTTGTGATGGACTGCTTCCCCTGAACTGTGAGCCCTGTCTTAGGTCGCTTCCACCAGGTGCGTTGTCACAGCAACGGGAAAGATAGCTAGCACACCCTCTATGCAGAAGCCGGTAGACGCGTACCTAGGAATCAACATGTACAACAGGCATATTATACAGATTCCTTGTTCACAGCTCAGAAGTCAGGAAGTCTGAGATGAAAGGCAGGCAGCGTATGCATTCTTGTGCCCTGTTTCAGAGATGGTGCCCTCTTGCTCCACCCTCAAATGGGTGAACAGGCTTCCCTAAAGTCTTTTGTAAAAATGGACATTCTTGCCGGACGTGGTGGCGCACACCTTTAACCCCAGCACTCGGGAGGCAGAGGCAGGCGGGTCTCTGTGAGTTTGGGGCCAGCCTGGTCTGCAGAGCAAGTTCAGGACAGCCAAGATAATACAGAGAAACCTTGTCTCAAAACACCACTACCACCAATGTAAATTCGTCCTGTTCACGAGGGCTCCATTTTCATGATCAAATCCCCTATTAAAGCTCAGGCAGGAGAGATGGCTCAGCAGTTAAGAGCACTGGCTGCTCTTCCAGAGGACCCTGGTACAAGTCCCAGCACCCAAAATAGATAATTCTAAAAAACAAAACAAAACAACAAAGCCAGATGTGGTGGTGCACACCTCTAATCCTGGCAGAGGCAGGCAGATACAAAGTGAGTCCAGAACAGCCAAGACTACACAGAAAAACCCTGACTCAAAAAACCAAAAAAATCCCTGCCTCCAGCTACGGCCACCCTGGTGGGGTGGGGAGGACAGCGACGCCCCCACTGTGGCAGCCTTTTCTCCTCAGTCCATCCTGCTCCACTTTGTGGTGATTCTTTTGAAACAAAACCCAACAGGATCTTTTCTTTCTTAAAACAGTTCTATTGGCTTCTGTCACTGCAGGATAAAGCCAACATCCGTGGGTGCTAAGGCTGCCCTCCTTAGCCTCACTGTGCGCTCTCCTCTGCGTGTGCTCTGTGTGTGCTCGGTCCGCCTTCTCACTTGCTGGCCTTGATTTCTGGCTTGCTTTTCTGTTTTCCTTCCGGTTAACTTCTGCTCCACTCACAGCTTCCTCCTGTCCTCTTGCTTAGACTGAGTTGGTGCAGTCACTTGAGAGTGCTCAGCATGGACCAGGCCTGTGCTTGGCACTCTGTGAGCCTTGGTGACTGGTAGGGCGTCCCCATCATGGTGGTGCTGGAACTGAGCTAGCAGAGAGCACTTGCAGGTGGAGGAGGAGGATGTGGTGCCCAGCCCAGCCACCCGCTGTCACGAATCACACGCTCCGCCCGCCTTTCCTTTACCCTCTGGCAGTAAGGTAACATTGGTTTTTTTTTCTTCAGTTTTCATTTATTTGTTTTATGTGTATGTGTGTTTTGCCTGAGTGTGTGTCTGTGCAGCATCACACGCACACCTGGTGTGCACGGAGGTCAGCCAGAGCTCACACCCTCATAACCACAGATACGGCTTTGCAGCCCATATAGAGTTAGTTGGTTTCCTATTTGACACAGGGTTTTTCTGTGTAGGCCTGGCTGTCCTGGACTCTCTTTGTAGACCAGGCTGGCTTCGAAGGCACAGTGATCCACCTGCCTCTGCCTCCCTAGTGCTGAGAGGGGCATGTGCCACCACCACCCGGCTTACAGCCCCCCCCTTTTTTTTACTAGACTTAATTCACTTTAATGTGTGTGTGTGTGTGTGTGTGTGTGTGTGTGTGTGTGTGTGTGTGTGTGTGTGTGTAAAAACCCTTATGTGGTAGCCACAGCTGGAGCTGGGTCCTCTGAACAGAGACTCTGGTGTGGGTTTTCACAAGATGATCAGTGACTTCCTGATAAGGAGAGTTGGTGAACCCAGTCTCTTTACAGGGGTCTGGTAATGAGCGTAGTTTGTGTTAGTGGCTGTGCCCCTTAGATGCACCAGCCCCACACCCGTCTCTTCAGAGGAAAGAACGTGAAGTTATGAGGATTTAAAGAAGAGCTCTTCCCTAGAAGGGGTAGTGTTAGGCTCCTGTGTCACATATGAAAGGTGCCATTTACATAGGATACAGTGTAGAGTGGACAACAGTGCTGAAAAACTCAAAACAGAGAGGCTGCCGCCTTCCCTGCAGTGGGACCAGGGAGGGTGGAGTGGAAAGAGGCGCTTGAGGGAAGCGGGAGGCTGGCAGATAGGAGCTTTGGGGAGCAATGCAGTGGCCTGCTGGGCTCTGAGGCCTCCTGAGAGAGCTGGCCTTGCTCTCCCTAACTCAGGGTGGAGAGGAGGCAGAGTGAGAGTCACTGAGATTTGAGGACATTCAGATAGAGGTTTGTGGCAGCAGTTGGCTGTGGGTGTGGAGTGCTTCAGGAGGCCTGTTGTCTGTGATCTGTAGGGCGTTCAGTCAGTCTCCTCAGTATGCACTCACACAGTAGTGGGTGGGATTGAGTTGGCCTGGGAGAGCTTGTGGGGCAGGAAGAGGCAAAGCACAGCCCTCTGGGAAGCACCGCCACTGGGAGCTGCAAAAAAGGAACTTGGAAAAGAAAGTGGCCTGTGAGGGGGAAAAAAAAAGGCAAAGTAGCTGGGGATTTCCTCCAGAGCCACCTGCTGAGGTGGCTTCCCTAAGGCCAACTGAGAAAACTCTGCTGACTTTACCTGCAGTAGTTTGGCCTGAGCTCTTCTTTTGTTGTTACTGGTCGTGTTTCTTCTTTGGTCTCACTAAGTATCCCTGGTTGGCCTGGTACTCACTTTGTAATGTAAGCTAGCCTCTAACTCAAGGCCTCTTCATGCTGGAATTACAGGCAGCTTCAGAGGCCCTCGGAACAGTGTGCGTGCATGTGTGCCTGCGTTCCTGCCTGCCTGCCTTGGGTTCCTGTCGGGGAAGCATGCAAAGCAGGGCAGTGGGAATGGAGGCAGGGGTGTTGAGGCCTGTCTCTGAGAGGGGGATGAACAGCAGTAGCCATGCATGTGTCTCTTCTTTGTCCTATCTAGAAAGAACAGTGCAGGGCCCTTGTCCCAGTGTGTAGGCACGGGTCCACTTCTGACGCGCTCTTCAGGGGGACTGAGCCAGTGTGCTGGATCAGGGGAGAGGATGGCCGTGTTGGGTCAGGAGCTGCCGACACTGCTGCTGGGAGAGACTGCCTTTTGTGCTGGAATCAGGGAAGAGGAAAGGGCAGGAACAGAGGAGGAAGTTGATGGGCCAGCCTTGAGTATTCTGTTAAAAAGAAAAAAAGGAGTCTATGTATTTTTGGGAAAAGCTTTGTGAAGATGTGAGAGAGAGAGAGAGAGAGAGAGAGAGAGACAGACAGACAGACAGACAGACAGACAGACAGACAGACAACAACAAAGGAAACAGCTAAACCAGACATAGCCCGCCTCTCTTAAATGGCTGTACTTCCGAGGCAGGCACATCCAGGTGATGATCAGTGACATAAAGGTGAGGCAAGGCCGCGCCAGACTGCATGACTCAGCTAGGCTGACACAGCCTTGCAGGTTGGGTGTGGCCTTGAGCTGTGGAGGGAGTCGACACACCTGTGTGCATGGCAGCTCCTTCTGCCCCACAAGTGTGTGGACTATCCTTGCCTTGTTTCCTGGGAAATCGGAGGAAAGGCAAGTACAGAGGCTCTCTGTTCCTCCTGGAAGCCGCAGAAACCTGAGCTTTGCGGGAAGGCGCTGTTAGCAGCTTCTGGGTCTCTCTTCAGGCTCCTCCTAGTGATCTGCTTCTGATTCATTCAGCAGGAAAGTACTTTCCCACTGTGGCAGACCTCTGTGCACCTGTGTCTGTAGTGCAGAGTAAGGCACAGGAGAGGAGGATCAGTTAGTGCACACTGAGGTGCACACTTGGTCCGAGTGCTGTGTCAGTGTGTGTACTTATTTCTCCAGGTGTTCCTGAGAGGGTTGTGTACAGCCTTAGACTGCTGTTGAAACACAGTGACCACCCAAGTTGCCCTTTCTTTGCTTTCATTGGATTCACGGGTTTTGGACAGACTTGGGCTGGGGAAGCGGGGCTGAGGCCTAGCTCCAGCTGTTTCTCTCCTGGACAGAGAGCCCCTCAGAAAGGACGGCTGTGAGGCTGCTGTGCTGAGCGCCAGCTAGAGGCTCTACAGGTGTGGGTAATTTTCTGAGATGGCGGCAGCTGTGCCGTGTGGCGAGCACCTGCTACTTTTCCTTCAGACAGAAGTCAGGGAGAAGTGACTAGGGCTCAATAATTGGACTTGGTATCCTCATCATTTGATTCAGTCTGCAGGGCAGGTGGAGAACTGTGTCTCACCTCCAGACCCAGCCTCAGAGTAAGTAGCTGCCAGGCTTACTGTTCTTCAGTAGCCACAGCCGGGTACCGACTTGGCAGAAGAGGAGATGACTGTAGCATTTTTAGGAAAACTAACTTGAGCAATAAGTTATGTGGCCACTTTGTCATCAACAAGCTGAGGACCCATTTTTCATTGTCAAAGAAAACTAAGTTATAAGCTGAGTGTTGGTGGGTCATGCCTGTAGAGGTGGTGGCAGAGGTGGGTGATCTCTGTGAGTTCAAGGCCAGCCTGCTCTACAACCAGTACTACACAGAGCAACCCTGTGTTGCAAGCCCCCACCCCCAAAAAGGAAGAAAACTAAGTTACACCCAGAACCTCGTTTACCGAGATTTACAGTATGATTTACAGTATGCTGATGTGTAAGAATCTTTCAGTAACTTTGAATCTGGGCTGGAGAGCTGGCTCAGCGGCAACGAGCTTTAGCTGTTCCTGCAGAGGACTCAGGGTCAACCCCCAGCACCAACAAGATGGCTCACAACCATTTCTAACTTTTTCCGGGTGATCTGACACCCTGGGCACCAGGAACATACATCCCCAAATTTGAGCCAGGCATGATGGTGCACACCTTTAATCCCAGTACTTGGCAGCCAGAGAAACCCTGTCTTGAGAAACCAAAACCAACCAACTAATGAACCGAACAAGCAAACAAACAGACAAAACTAAACAAGCTTGGACTCCCCATCGTAGCCCCAGTTACTTGAGAAGCTGAGGGTTGGCAATCTAAACTTTTTTATTTCTAAAGGCAGGGTCTCTGTAGCCCTGACTGGCCTGGAATTCATGGTGTAAACCAGGCTAAGCTCCGAGTCGCAGAGAGGTGCCTGCGTCCTGAGTGCTGGGATTAAAGGTCACACCAGCTAAGAAGCGTAGCACCTATGTGCAGGTGAGAGAGAGACAGAAGGGGCAACTTCCTGGAGTGCTCTTCCCTGCCTCTGGCTCACTGTAGGAGAACTTAAGCACAGACAGAATATCTTAACTTTTTTTTTTTAATATTTACTTACTTATTTATTATGTATACAGCGTTTTGTCTGCATGCACACCTGCATGCCAGAAGAGGGCACCAGATCTCATTATAGATGGTTGTGAGCCACCATGTGGTTGCTGGGTATTTGCTTTTGTTTTTAAGCATGGGCTACAGGGCTGAGCTTACTGTTGTCAGGCTGTATAGCCTGCTGAGCCATCTTGTTGGCCTGAGAAGCTAACTTGTTCTGGCTCTTTCTTTGGTTGTTGCTAAGAGAACTTAGGGTTGGGTATGCTTCTGGAATGCATGGAGAGGAGGTCTGGCTTACAGTCACAGGACAGTTCCTGCCAGAGGAAAGTGCTTCCATGGTGCGAGTGAGCAGGCACCCTTCCTTTACACTCAGACGGTGTGTGTTGAGTTTCTCTTGCCAAAAGTAAACAGTTTTCCCCTCTTGGTCTAGGCCTTGTGCATGCTGTGCAGGTGCCTCGCCATGGAGCTGCTCTCCCTGCCCGTGTGTTTTGGTAGTGTATTGGTGGTTTGGCGTGTCAGCCGGCTCTGCCCTGTGTGCTGTGGCTAAGGACAAACGCCCATGGCTGGTGGGCAGAAAGAAGCTTTATTTCCACAGCAGAGTCTTGGACTCACTGACAAAAGGCGTGCTCATTCGGAGCGAGGAGGTGGCCATTCAGGAGACAAAAGGGAGAGGATGGGACGGCCCCTGCCCACAGAGGAGTTCTTGTCAGGCGCAGGATGCCGCAGGTCCGGAAGCTTGGCTTCTTTGGGGTTGGGAATGGCTAGAGGAGAGAGATGACCCCTCTGAGGTGAGGGTTGGCACAGAAGGCGGGCAGGTGGAGACAAACACTTAGATTTGAAGCTGCGGAGAACCTGGGGGCGGATCACAGTAGTCAGGCCTGTGGCTGGGTAACAGGCTGGCTGGGGCAGAGACGGTGAGTGCCCGCCTCTGTGTGAATGAGTCTGGAGCCGCCCCCAGTGCTGGACGGAGGCAGGCTGGGTAAAGACGAGCTGGCTTGTCACTGGATGGGTCACTAGGCAGCTTACAGGGCTGCTGATTCTGATTGAACAGCACTCTGGAAAAGAAGTTGGAAACACATTCTTCAGCAAAGGGGAGGCCAGAGAGACGAGAGTCTGAGGAGCATGAGGAGAGGGCAAGCAGCCTGGTCGCTGTCGCCAGCCTGCCTTGTCAGGATAGTCATGTGGATTTGGAGGGCTCATGACATCAGGATGCCATACATGTGAGTGTGGCAAGTTTTGATGGTCTAAGGGGAAGGCGGACTCTGGGCCTAGAGGAGGAGCCAGGAGAGGGCGTGTGCACAAGGACTGAGGTCAGGGCCGCGGTGCTACTGGACACAGCTTCACAGACGACAGTGTGTCCTTCACTGCGCATGCCTGTGCCCCGTCTTTGTGTGCGTGTGTGAAGAAAATCACCGTCTTATTTTAGGGCCACTGAGGCGGAAATGAGGCATGGAAAGACTCTAAGAGCACCGTCTTCGTTTGTTTGGTTTGGTTTTTTTGAGACAGGGTTTCTCTGTGCAGCCTTGGCTTTGTAGACCAGGCTGGACTCAAACTCATAGTGAGCCTCTGCCTCCCGAGTGCTGGGATTAAAGGCGTGCGACACCACCGCCCGGCAAGAACACCAATTTTTTTTTTTTTTTTTTTTTTTTTGGTTTTTCGAGACAGGGTTTCTCTGTGTAGCCTTGGCCATCATGGACTCGCTTTGTAGACCAGGCTGGCCTCGAACTCACAGCGATCCGCCTGCCTCTGCCTCCCGAGTGCTGGGATTAAAGGCGTGCGCCACCACGCCCGGCTTAAGAACACCAATTTTTAAGAGACTTGGAAACACTGTTGGAAAAAACTTCGAAAGGGTGAAGTGGAAAATAGGCCTCTGTCAACTTCCATGCTCATTCACAAGTTCCCAAATGTTACCATTTTCTAAAACCTTTTTTGTAGTTCGGATAGTTAATAGAATTAAAGCAAAACAAAACATACTGTGGGAGCTGGGTGTGGTGGTGACACCTTTAATCCTAGCACTGGGGAAGCAGAGGCAGGGGGAGCTGAGAGTTCAAAGTTGGCCTGGTTTACATAGAGGGTCTAGCTAGCCAGGACTGCATACACACACACTCTGACACACTCACACTCACACACATACACACACACATGCACACACACACTCACACACACAGAGTTTAGGAGGTATCTTTTGATTCTCTCTTAGAAACAACAGTGAGAAATACACCCTACATGTACTCTTTCTTTCTTGAGTTTTTTTGCATTTATATTCTCTTTCCCCCAGCTGCTGTTTTTGTTGTTTCAAGATTTATTTATTCATTTATTTTTATGTATGTGTGTATGTGCTCAAATGAGCTTATGTATACCGCAGATATATCCACTGAAGCCAGGGGGTGTTGTGAGCTCCTGATGTGGGTCCTCTGGAAGAGCAAGGAGCAGTTCTTGGCTGAGCACTCTCCAGCTCCACCCCTCCCTCTCTGATTGTTGCTCTTGTTTCCCCCCCTGACTGGCCCCAGGGCACATGCGCAGCAGTGCTCTGGAACTCCTCCCCTCCTGCCACGCTGAACTGTATTGTTCTCACACCATCAGAGAAAACAGTGTTTGTGTTTATGTTGTGTGATAATTAGTCCTCGTGCTACATATGCAAATTGTGCCTGAATATTTGACTCCTCAGCTTTTGTGATGCTGTTATGAAGTAAATATTACTTCTGGAACTACTGTTGGGCTCATGGAAGGCGGACCATGATGTACCATGCCGCTCCAACTTTTTGTGTTCTTTGTGGGCCTTATTTAACTGATAATGTTTCTTTTTTTTTATTTTTTAAATTTTGTTTATTAGTATTCTGCGCACATGAAGGCACCAGATCTTATTACAAATGATCGTGAGCCACCATGTGGTTGCAGGGAATTGAACTCAGGTCCTTTGGAAGAGCAGATGGTGCTCTTACGTTCTGAGCCATCTCTCCAGGCACCTCCGCTAATGTTTCTGATAGTTAAATGGTTGTTTTATTTATTAACTTATTTATTTATAACTAGAAATGGTTCTGGGTTGTTGTTGTTTTTCCTTTTCTCTGTATAGTCCTGGCTGTCATGGACTCGCTTTGTAGACCAGGCTGGCCTCAAACTCACAGTGATCCACCTGCCTCTGCCTCCTGAGTGCTGAGATTAAAGGCGGGCGCCGCCACCCCTGACTATTTTTGTAAAAAATATCTTTGTCTCTTAAGATTTATTTATTTATTATTATGTATACAGTGTTTCACCTCCATGTCAGAAGAGGGCACCAGATCTCAGTATAGATGGGTGTCAGCCACCATGTGGTTACTGGGGATTGAACTCAGGACCTTTGGAAGAGCAGCCAGTGCTCTTAACCTCTGAGCCATCTCTCCAGCCCCCACTAACTAGATTTTTAAAGAAGTTTTAGCCTAGTTTCTGAAGTAGCTCATATTTCTTTTGGGGAGGGCCTGGCAGCCCATTTTGGCTTGTCACTCCTTCACACACCATGTCAAATGTGGTTCTTCCAGGTCAGTGTGAGTGACTTGTATGTTAGCGTGCGGAGCTGGTGTGCTTTTCTTCTGGAAGTGAATAGATTTTACTAGATGTTTAAAGTGCTGTTGTGTGACACTACATACAAAAACGCACGACAGCATGTGCCCACAGTCTGAGAAGACTGTACCCTGTCCTTAGCATATGTGGAGTCAGTTTCAGTGCTGAAACTCTAAAGTACCCCTGAGGGCTCATGGCCTTTTCTTTTTTTCTTCTGTGGTTACACTCGGTAACCATCATCCTAATTTTTTTTTTTTTTTTGGTGGTGGTGGTAGTGAGTCAGGGTTCCTCTGCATAGTCCTGACTGTCTTTGAACTCACTGCCTAGACCAGGCTGGCCTCAAACTCACGGAGATGCACCTGCCTCTGCCTCCTGAGCACTGGGATTAATGATGTGTGCCACCACACCTGACTCCTAAGAATTTATTTCTGGATTTTTTGTTATTATAAGAATCCTAGTCATGAATATTCTTATATATTTATTTCATATTTAAAAGTCTACACTGTTCATGGATTTTCCAGTGTCTGTACACAGCAGAAAACATGAGCAAAATCTTTGGATGGAAATTGTAAATGATTTAAGATTATTTTAAAGGGACCTTTGTATTTTCTATAGTTCCTTAAATGCATTTCTTATGTTCTTAGATTTGTAAATTTGCTTGGCATGTAACTTCCTTGGAGACAGTAGAAGAGGTCAGGGCTCAGAGAATGCTGTGCTAAGGCACAAAGAACCATGCAGCTTTTGTTTGCAACTATTTTTTTGTTTTCTTTTGTTTGTTTGTTTGTTAGCTTTTTTTGTTTTTCGAGACAGGGTTTCTCTTTGTAGTCTTGGCTGTCCTAGACTCACTTTGTAGGCTGTGGCCTCGAACTCACAGCCATCCGCCTGCCTCTGCCTCCCAAGTGCTGGGATTAAAGGCGTGCGCCACCACCGACCGGCCAAAACTATTTTTTATTTTCCAGAGACATTTCCAAGGTCATCTACAACAAATGCTTGTACTTTTCCAGTTAAAATACAGAGTTTGCAGCCCAAGTCTGATGCATAGGGTGTGCATTGGAAGAGAGGTCCTGAGTGTATTCCTAACTATATTTTAACTGGAAAAGTTAAAGTTGGGAGTTGCCTTATACACTGGAAAATATGGCACTTTTCTTCAGACAGTTTGCTGCAAAGTTCATAACTTCGAAAACTTCTTACTTCCTTATCTTCTGTCACTAACTCACATTTTTTTTTGTCAGTACTTGAAAAACAAAAGAAAAAAGGACATCATAAAGAATTCAAAAGATAAAAGATTTAAAGGAGGTGGAGGGGGGAGGTGGCCTTTAATCCCAGCACTGGGGGCTGGGTCAGGGGCAGAAGCAGGTGGATGTCAGACTTTCAGGCCAGCTGGGGCTAAATATCAAGACCAGGTCTCAAAAACAAAACAAAACAAAAGAAAAGGCCTTAGGAGATTTCCTGAGGATTAATCAGGCTTCTGGATTGTGACTGTGCTGTGCTTTAGTGCTGCGGGTGACCAGCTGAAGCAAGCTCTGCTTTTTCCTCTTCTGTTGGTGCTTGGGATTGACCCCAGGGCCGCAGGCATGCCAGCCAGTGCTGTGTCAGTTCTGTCCTACCATTGCTGGGGCTAGGCTGTGGAGTGTCGGTACTCTCTCTGCCTGAACTACACAATGTGCTTGGGACATGGTCCTCCTAAAGTCATTTTGAGTTAAAGGTGGTGAGCAGATAGAGACATTTGAAACCGCATGATGAGGCCCAGAAAAACTGTACTCAATTTGATCAGTGATGGTAGTCCTGATAAAATGTGGCATTGAGAGAAATCCATTTTAAATACCTATTAGGAAGGAGTTCCGTGGTTCTGGTTACGGTGCCTGCTGACAAGTTGTTGCCGGGGCTCCATCTCCAGAACCCACTAAATGGAAAGAACCGAGCCCTGCGAGCTGCCCTCTGACCTCCACATCTGTGCTCTGACAAGCACACTCCTCCAGTCACACCCACACAATCATGAATAAAACTGTAAAAGTTAAGTGTTTCTAAGCTACAGGGAACAGTTTGGGTTGTCTTTCAAGGTGTACATGCTCTGATAACTGTCACCTACGGTCTCTGGAGTGTAACTGTAGCTGTGCATTCATTTAAACGTGAGATATGAGTGGGTTACAGGTTTTCTGATGGTCACTATGGCAGTCGCATTCACAGAGTGGAACTTGCTTGAACACGAGAACCTGCAAGTAGTTTTCCACAGTTGGGCTTATGAAAGAGCCTAAACCTTGGGCTTGGAGGGATCCCAGGTGTCCTCGCACCTGCACCGTCTCCTTGCAGCAACATGTACTGTGCAAATGTGAAAACAATTTGGCCACAATGCCAGGCTGGTTCAGGAAAGTCAAGTTTCAGAGTTAGGGTGGATGGACAAAGTGTCACGGTAGTAACTCAGGCTTAGAATGGCTCAGAGATGAGAAAGTAAAAATTGAGATTGAGGCAGTAAAATACTTAGTGACCATAGTAAGTTCTTCTTTTTTGTTTTATTTTTGTTTTTTTGAATGAGGGGTTCTCTGTGTAGCCCTGGCTGTCCTGGATTCTCTCTGTAGACCAGGCTGGCCTCGAACTCAGAGATCCTCCTGCCTCTGCCTCCCGAGTGCTGGGATTACAGGTGTGTGGTACCGTGCTTGGCTCCATAGTATTTTTAAACTGAACATTTCATTTCTGTAAACATTTTCGTTTTTTACCAAACAAATGCCTGTCCTGTGACCTGCTGTGGAAATGCTGCGGAGCGTGGAGGGTCCTGATTGCTTGGTGAGAGTGAGACTCGACTCGGATTGAAACCTGCATCATGCTGTGAGAAGAACTGGCGTCCGAGGCTGGAGCCTCCGCAGGAAACACCGGTGCTGATGGCTTGTGACAGGTTCAGTGCCGGCCCAGGTTCCATTGCCCATGGTGTGTGTGTGTACATTTCGTGGCCACCCACAGCTTCTGTTTGGGGAATGGAGAGCCATAATAATCTATCCAATTAGGAATACGTCTGTCCTGGCTCACAGTGGCATCTGGTCCTTTGGACCAGACCATCCTCACACACCTTTATGTCTGGAGGGCGTGTGAGTGCATGCTGTCTAGCACCTTTTAGAGCTGGGACTTCCTGGGGCCTGACTCCTCCCGCTCTTAAATCTGCACAGCACAGACCAGTCGCACATGAGCCGTGGCCAGGCGCTGCACTCACCTCACCCCAAGTCTTTTCATCTGCGCTCTGTGTGCTTCAGAAAATGAAGAAGTTTTCCTGTCTTCATTTCTTGACTAAGGAGAAAGCCGGTGATTTCTTAGTTAGCCCTCCCTCAGTCTCCGTGCCGGTGCTGTGTGAAGTGTACAGGAGGCTACAGGCGGACAGTGGGTGACTGGCTCAGATCTCGCTCCTGGGACACTTGAGGAGCAGCCACACCTAGAAACCGTGACAATAACAGGGCCTGTGTTTGATCCTCCTCACTTGTTGGGTCCTGTCTGGAGCTCACCGTACTGCACATGTGCTGTTCATCAGCACAGCTGAGCAGGCGCGAGGACACTCCAAAGCTGTAATCACACCTGTGACGACACTTTCTGGCTTTGGCCCTACAGAGAGAGAACTACACTAGCCAGAACTAATTTTTGGTGGTTTCTTGTGGTTTGATTGTGGTTTAATGGTTTCAGTGCTCTCACCAAGGTGGTTGGAAGGTGAGGCAGTGTGGCAGCGTCTTCCTCTCCTGTAGAAGTACCACACGTAATGATAACGAGAACCCAGAGGAGGAAAACACATTCCTGTAAACATTAATTTTGTGCACTTCTTCCAATTACTTTTCTTTCTCCCCCTCCTGGCCCCTTGCACTTTATTGCAGTCGGTCTTGCACTTGAGTCATTGTCACCTCAGGCCTTGACTGCTGTCATTGTCACCTCAGGCCTTCACTGCTGTCATTGTCACCTCAGGCCTTCACTGCATTCTTGCACAGCGGGTGCAGCTACTCTTTCCGCTGCTGTTTCTCGGCCCTCCTCGTGCTTGGTGAGCCGGCGGCGCAGGGTCGCAGGGCCGCAGGTCCAGAGGCTTGTACTTCTTGCCCTTGTAGAATTTCCTGAGGTTTTTCTTTTTGAGTCTGGTAATGACAGTGAGAACACGGGTGATGGATTTGCGGACCACTCGTATCTTGAAGAGCTTGGATGCTGCGCTGCCTGTCACCTTGGCAACCTGAAGCTGAGACAGCTCCACCTTCTTTCAGCAGCTCCTCCTCCTTGCCACCAGGTCCCGAGCCTTAACCTTGGCCGTGACTGCCCAGTTATTTTTCTGCTTGGCTGTCTACTTACAAAACAGCAGACGCTGGGCTAAGTTCCTTGTTGGCCTTTGGCTAAGAGCAAGTGTGAAAATACATATAGTTAGGGTGGTGATACCTACCTCTAATCATAGCACGCGACAGGCCGAGGCTAGAACAGTTAGAAGCCACACAGAGACTGTCTTCAAGAAACCAACCAGGAACAGGAACAAAGAACCGAACAACCAAGAAAAAAAGAGCCAAGCAGAGTTCAGGCTTACTTGTGCATGGTTTACTTTTTGAGACAGTGTCTCGTAGCCCTGCCTAGCCGGAGTTACAGGTTCTCAGCACCACATCAGGTCCTCTGAGACAGCAGGAGCTCTTACCACCAGCCGGCTCTGCTCCTCAGAGTAGTCTCTGCAAAGTTCACAAAACTTGAGTTCAGTAGTTCAGCGAATTTACATTGCATTTTTTTGTTTTTTGTTTTCAAACTATTTGGTTTATTTAAGATGTTCAGCTTACATCTCATTTTTACAAAAGAAATGAAGCCCTGAACCTACTATGGTGGTCAAGAAGGAAAGCATTGGCTAGGAATGCGGCTTCATATGTAAAAGCATTGGCTAGGAATGCGGCTTCATATGTAAAAACATTGGCTAGGAATGCGGCTTCATATGTAGTGCCATCTGCCTTGCAGGAAGACGAAGATCCCGCATGCACAGGGAGTCCATGAAACTGCCTGTGTTGGTGCTTACCTGGAGGTGGGGGCAGGAAGCCCGGACGCTCAGGGTCATCCTCAGTTATATAGTGAGTCGGAGTCCAGCATGGGCTACGTGAGCTACTGTCACAAACCAAACCAATAGCAACAAGAAGGCAGCCGTCTCTGCGACCTAGACATGCCCCTCCCCAGTCTGCGGCTTGGCTGGCAGGAAGTGCTGACCTGGGAGCACTCTGCCTTACCCATTTCTGCTTGTGCTTAAGTGGCATCTGAGGAATGTTTTCTTTTGTCTCTGGCTTCCCTTGCAGGACATTTGTCCTGTTTGATGCACGCGTTTACAGGAGTGCTTTCTTTTTGCTGTCCATATGCTTAGATCTACAGCTGTGATAATTCATTTGTTCTGTTGTTGATGGACATGAGGTCTGTTTGGAGTTCTGACTCATGAATGCTCTTGTCTTTCTTGGTGCCCATATATGGGCTATAGCCAGCAGTGGAGTTGTTTGGTCACAGGGTAGATGTATTTTTATTTAATTTTATTTTTCAGGTTTTGTTTTTGTTTTTTGAAACTGGTTTCTCTGTGTAGCTCTGGCTGTCCTAGAACTTGCTTTGTAGATCAAGCTGGCCTTGAACTTACACATCCACCTGTCTCTGCCTGAGTATGGGGACTAAAGGTGTGCGCCACCACCTAGCCCCCTTTGGAGCGTTTGTATAAGGTGGACATCCCTATTCTGAAAATCTAAAACCTGAGCCAGTAAGGCATCCAGTGCTTGGTCAGTACTAACAGTATTCCACATGTGGAAAGTTCCGCACCTGGCTTCACTGTAAGCAATAGACAACCTCAGGGAGAGTGGTCAGGTGAGCCTCAGAATGAGTACAGTGTCAGAGCTGGGAGCCTGGAGCGTCGTGTGCTTCTGGCATCACACACGGTGGGGCCAGCGGACAGGCAGCGCTTAGTCCGTGGTGAATGGCTTTCTAGTCTTTTGTAGTTGCTGATATGAGATGCCTCACAGTGAACGTAGTACAGGTTTTATGGCCGACACTGGTCAGAAGTGAAAACAGCAGCAAAACTCAGTTTGTCATTTCACACAGCGCTGAGGCTAAGTCCTGAGGCCTGTTCAAAGCAAAGCCTTTCCTTTGGAGTTTGAAAGAAAGTGAGACAGCCAAAGCTAATGACTGGCCCTTTGATCAGTAACATGATTAAATTCAAATATATGCTGTTGGGATACCCATTCATAGGTCAGGTGGTTTGCTGGGCGTGGCCTGTGCTGCAGTGCAGCATGAAGTGGACGGATTCTTACTGTAAACTTTCAGTCTAGCCAGAAGAAGACAGAAACCTACTTCAGCCCACAGTGCCTTTGTGAGGATGTCCCCAGGAAGCAAAGGTGACAGACAGGTTCCAAGTGTAGATGTTGGGCTCAGCTAGGCTGCATTGTTAGGTGTTAGGTGTTAGAAGTTCACTCCCCCTTACATAATTATGTGTAGGTGGACTGGGGCTGGAGTGATGTGTGGTGTTGGAGTACCATGTGCTTGCCCCACATGTGTGGGTGTGGCACCTTGGTTTAAGCATCAGGATGGCAAACAGAATAAAGAGCCTGTTTATATGGCCCCAGCCCTAGCCATGTGCGTGTTAAAGTGTGTGTGGCTCCACCCCTACCCATGTGCATGTTAAAGTGTGTGTGGCCCCACACTTAGCCATGTGAATGTTAAAGTGTGTGTGGCCCCACCCCTAGCCATGTGCGTGTTAAAGTGTGTGTAGCCCCACACTTAGCCATGTGTGTGGTTAACGTGTGTGTTCCCTAACTTAGAACTTCAGCAGTGGCTTCCTCAAGTGCCAGGCTTGATCTTTGACAGAATGTGATACTTAAATTGAGGCCTAAAAGTATCAGGGATGAGCTAGGTAGACAAGGCAGGAGTAGAAAGTGTGAAAAACCATGGAAATTCAAGTCTTAGATTCAACTTCAGATCAGCTAGGTACCAGGGAGTGGCTCCCAAAACACCCCAGAGGCAGAAGCAGAAGCAGAGGCAGAGGCAGGCAGATCTCTATGTGTCCAGGACAGCCAGGGCTTGTTACACAGTGAAACCCTGTTTCACACCCCTCCCCCCCAAAACAACCCAACCCCCCCCCCCCAAAAAAAAAAAAGAAAGAAGGAAAAAAAGGAAAAAAAAAAAAACCACGGAGCCAGGCTGCAGAGATAGCTCACTGTCTGCTCTTCAGAGGTCCTGAGTTCAATTCCCGGCACCCACATAGTGGCTCATCACCATCTAAATGTGATCTGATGCCCTCTTCTGGCAGGCAAGATTACATGCAAGCAGAGCACTGTGTACATAATAATAAATAAATCTTTAAAAAAAAAGCACCATTGAGCCATGGAGCAGAACACTCATTTAAATCTGCATATGCTTTATTTTGTATTCAGTGAGAGCCATCATACCTGTTATTTTTTGTTTTTCAGGATGGATTTGAACTTCTGATTCTCCTGACTCCACCTTCCAAGTTCTGGGCTTACAGTTATGGGCCATCATGACCAGAGTCATAAGAGCCTTTTCTCTAGCCATGTGTGGTGGCACTCGCCTTTAATCCCAGCATTTCAGAAGCGCAGAGGCAGGTGAATCGAGTGAGTTTGAGGCCAGCCTGGTCTACAGAGTGAGTTCCAGGACAGGCAAGGCTATGTAAAGAGACCCTGTCTCAAAATAAATAGTAAAAAACGAAAGACTTTTTGGATCAAAGCTTTGATGACACTGGGTGATTTGGTGAAGTGTCTCCCTTGCCCTGGCACTGGGTGATTTGGTGAGGCGTCAGCCTTGCCCTGGCACTGGGTGATTTGGTGAGGTGTCAGCTTTGCCTGGTGTTGGGGGATTTGGTGAAATGTCTGCCTTACCCTGCACTGGGTTATTTGGTGAGGCGTTGGCCTTGCCCTGGTGTTGGGCAGACAGGCTGCTCTCCTGGCTTCTGCTCTTGGAAAGATATGAGCAGCTTGTGACGCATTTGGGACAATGTACTTTTAGTTTTCTAAATGTGCTGAATGTCCCCTGGCCCCCAGCAGAAGTAGCTGTGTGACAAAAAGCTTGAACATTGTGACAGGGTCTTATTATGTAGTCTAGGCTAGCTTGAACTTGTCTGTGCCTCTGGAGTGTTGTCATGACCAGTGGTTTTTTGTTTTTGTTTTGTTTTTGATACAGGGTCTCTCTGTGTAGCCTTGACTGTCCTGGACTCCCTTTGTAGACCAAGCTGGTCTCATACTCACAGTGATTCGGCTGCCTCTGCCTCCCGAGTGCTGGGATTAAAGTCGTGCGCCACCACGCCTGGCTATCACCAGTGATTTTTAACAAATACACATGCCAAAAATGTGCCATTTTAAAGCATATATTTCAAGGGTTGGAGAGAAGGCCCATCAGTCAAGAACACTGGCTCTCTTCCCAAGGAGCCAGGTGTGACTCCTCACACCTACGTGGTGGCTCACAAACCTCCATGTCTTCAGTGTAGGTGCCCCTCTCACGGTCTCTTGTGTACCAAGCACACACATAGTTCACAGCGGGCAAAACACCCAGGCACAAAAGCAAAGACTAGGAATTGTGTGTGTCAGTGGTCCTCAGTACATCCTGTGCGCTGCAGCCCTCATCGCTCTGTGGTTTCAGCTCTACACGTGGGTCTGGCCTTCCATTTCTGCGTGTGCTCGCAAGCAGCAGCCCATGTGCAGATGCTCTTATGCACATGGCCATCCAGTTTACTAGTGCCAGTTGTTTTCAAATCCACCCCTGCCTCACTTCGTTGTCTTAAATCCTTATTAAACATCCAGGGCAGGTGGGTGGTGCCTTTAACTCCAGTACTCAGGAGGCAGAGGCAGGCTGATTTTATGAGTTTGAGGCCAGCCTGCTCTAATAGTGAGAGCCAGGATAGCCCAGGCTACACAGAGAAATCCTTTTTGGGAAACCTTAAAAAAACAAAAACAAAAACAACCCACAAGGGCCAGAAACTGGCTGAGTACATAGAGGCTCTTGTTGCCAAGTCTGATAACCCAGGGTCAGTGCCTGGGACCTCCATGCAGGAAGGAGAAGACTGACTCCCGGCAGCCTGCCCCTGACTTACACATGCAGCACGCTCACACACGCACACACACTCAGCCCACACACCACCCCCCAAAATCAAAGAAATTAAGTGGCCTCTGCACTCAAGTGAGAGTCAGAGTCAGCTCTGTGCAGCCTGTCCTCTTCTATCTTATGTGGGTTCCAAGGATTGGACTGAGGTCTGACACGCTGGCATCTTGAGCAGCAAGCATCTTCACCTGCTTGACACCTAGTTCAAATCCTGTTCATCCCTACATGTCCTGTGTAGACGTGGCAGGACCCGGGGGGAGTTGCTACGTCTTCACACTTTGAGTATGCCTTGTGCCTTCCACAGAGCTGACAGGCAGTCCCTGCAGCGAAGCTCAGCCGCACAGCACTCCAGGGACCGTAGAATGGTGTGTGAAGGGACAGTCCCAGCGGAACTGACTCACCTTAGCCAAAGAGGGGTTCTTTCTTTCTTCTTTCTTTTTTTCCCTTGGTTTTTCGAGACAGGGTTTCTCTGTGTAGCCTTGGCTGTCCTGGACTCACTTTGTAAACCAGGCTGGCCTCGAACTCAGGGTGATCTGCCTGCCTCTGCCTCCCAAGCATGCGCCACCACTGCCTAGCCCAAAGAGGGGTTCTGAGTTAGATTTCATTACTTTTATGAAAGCTTTTGTTTTATTATTTATTTTTAAGATTATTTATTATGTGTACAGTGCTCTGCCTGCATGTACACCTGCAGGCCAGAAGAGGGCACCAGATCTCATTATAGATGGTTGTCAGCCACCATGTGATTGCTGGGAATTGAACTCAGGACCTTTGGAAGGACAGTCAGTGCTCTTAACCTCTGAGCCATCTCTCCAGCCCCAATAACTCATTTTTTCCTTTTTATAATGTTCTATGTGCAAGTATGAACTGATTTGAATTTCAGAATCTCTTTCTACCTTGAAATATGGCTGTAGAATATACTCCCAGGTCTTGGTTGTTTTGAGAAGGTCCTTGCTGTGCAGCCCGTGCTGGCCTTGAGCTGCTCCTTTGCCCTCCTGCCTCAGCCTCCTGAAAGCTGGGACTATAGACGTGTGCCACCACTCCCTGCACTTCCACGCCTACTCTCGAAGGTTGTGTGTAGAAAACGGGCCTGTAATACATCCCTTATATGCTTGCAGAGACTACCCGGATGTGCGTTTCCAGTGCTGCGCGGGTGGCAGGGCCCGGATGGTGGTAGCTTTCAAACTTGAGTACTTTTAATAGCAGAATGGTTTTATTGTGGCCTCATATTCCAAGTTTCATATATTAGAAACTTGGGGGTTGGAGACGGTGGAAAAAGGAAAACATATGAGGTATATCTCCCTGAAGTTTTTGTTTTTTTTTTTCAAGAGAAGGTTTCTCTTAGCCTTGCCTGTCCTGGACTCACTTTGTAGACCAGGCTGGCCTTAAACTCACATCGATGCCCCTGCCTCTGCCTCCCGAGTGCAGGGGTTAAAGGTGTGCGCCGACGCCTGATCTTTCTGTAGTTTTATCTGGTTTATGTATGAATAATTTAGAAATGCATGGTGGCGCACGCCTTTAATCCCAGCACTCGGGAAGCCGAGGCAGGGGGATCTCTGTGAGTTCAAGGCCAGCCTGGTCTACAAAGCGAGTCCAGGACAGCCAGGGCTACACAGAGAAACCCTGTCTCGAAAAACAAAACAAAACAAAAAAAGAAAGAAAGAAAAGAAATGCATTATTTATGTAATATTGGAAAAATAAGCTGTCCTTGCCAGGTATCGAGGCTAAGGAAGAGGATTGTTAGTTTTAGGCCAGCCCAAGTTAAATAGTAGTGTGAGACTCTGCCTCAAACAAACAAAACAAAACCCAAACCAAGATGCAAACTATTTTATAAAATGAAAGTAGGCTACGATGTGTGTGTGTGCAGCAGGGCGTCATTTTTGTTTTAAAAAAACAAGGAGTGTAGCTGGGTGTGGTCCCACACGCCTGTGATCCCAGCACTCGGGAAGCAGGAGCAGGCACATCTGAGAGTTTGAGGCCAGCCTGGTCTACAAAGTGAGTCCAAGGCTACACAGAGAAACCTTGTTTCGAAAAACCAAACCAAGTGTGTATGTATGTACGTACGTATATAACCACCGAGTCACCTCTACGGCTGCTACATATGTTTATATGTAGTATATGTGTGTATAAACTCCAAAAATATTCACAGACACACAGAATGCATTTACACTTTTAAAGGACATCCCTTTCTGCTCTCTGTTTTTCCTTGAGTCTGTTCTGTTTGAAAAGAAATCCCATAAACACAATACCTGGCAAGGACAGCACGTAAACAATGCATTTCTACATTATCCATACACATGCATATATGTACAAATAAATATACAAACACACACATACACACGCGTATATACAGGCACACACATACACACGCGTATATACAAACACACACACACACACGCGTATATACAGGCACACACATACACACGCACATATACATTCACATGCACACATGCACATATACACATATACACACATGCATACATATACACATGTATACACACACACACATATCTATGTGGTGGCAGGAGAGGCGACTCGGGTCCCAGGTGTGATCCCCAGCCCACATGGCCGCCCACGGTCATCTGGTACCTCTAGTTTCCAGGGGTCTGCATCTTCTTTTGGCCTCCATGGGCACCAGCCAGTCATGTGTTTCGCATGCATACATGCAGGCAGAACACCCATTCGCTTACAATAAAACATTTAAAGTCTATATATATGTAGGATAATTACAGGAGAACACGTGCCTCTGGTGTTGTTTAGAAGAGCAGAGTGAAGGAAAGCGCTTGCTTCTTATTACATGTGCTCACCTCAGGTGTTGTAGGTGACATGTACGTTGTCAGTGTTTATAGGATTTCTTTTAAAATAGAACAGACTCAAGGAAAAACAAGCAGCTGGAAGGGAAGTTCTTTAATAGTGTAAATGTGTTTGTGTGTCTGTGGGTAGTTTTGCAGTTTACACAAGTACACTCCTGCAGGCCAGTGTGCTCAGTATTTTCAGTTAAGCAACATTTTATTGACACGCTTTCTCTCTGCCTCTGGCTCTGGGAATTGAACCGAAGGCCTCAGGTATGCTAGGCAGGGGCTCTACCACGGAGCTGTGGCCCAGTTCATATTGGCGTGCTTTTAAATCGCAAGACAAAGAAGTGATTTTCTCTCCCATATCCCAGCGTGCATTAAGTTCGCTAGGAGCTGAAGTTCTGTAAGAAGCCACAGGGTTGTAGCTTTTCTCGGGGTTACAGTACTGTGTGTGAGCTTCCGTAGGAGAGGGTTAAAGTTTAAATTTTATGGTAATTAGCTAACTGCATGATCATTGAAACTAAAAATAGGCTACGCCAGATCAGGGGGCTCTGGGTACGGCTGCTTCGGGGCCAGACTGTAAATTTGCCTCCATTGAACAAGTCAGAGATGAGAGCGCAGGCTGCTTTAGAAAGAAGTTGGCTGAGTTGCTTGTGACCCTGAGCTTGTGCTCACTGGGTGTTGGTAGCCTGTGAGACTCCTTCTGTAGATGTGCAGTGCCTGTCTGACGGCTCGTGTGTGTCCACACACAATGGATGTGCAATGCTCGAGACCAACCCGGCCTCACCTAGGCTAGGCAAGCACTCTGCCACCGACATACGCCTCCAGTACTTGTTTTGAGTAATTTTTAAAGGATTGAATATTATTCCTTTTTTAGATAACTCTCACAGGCTATGTTAGATTGTCTAGACATTTCCCAGGTTGCAAGTTACATGGGCCCCACGTCGTCTTCCTTCAGCTGGTGGAATGGCTGCCATTTTGCTCCAGGAAAGAGAATGAGATCTAATTGCTTCTTGAACTCCCAAAGGTCCACCTTGCCTCCGCCTCCTGAGTGTTGGGATTAAAGGCATGTACCACCACCCTTGGCCATTTCTGCTGACTTTTATAAAACACTTTCTTCATTAGTTCCCCCTCATCTTCTCTATGCAACCAGGACATTCTCAAGTGCAGTAATGGGCTAATCCAACTTCTCAGAATCTAACTGTGAATATTCATGGAACTGGACCTGAAAGAGTGACGGTGTCGTCTGTGGCCACTGCTTTACTAAGAGCTGCATAAACGTTTCTCGTATAATGGGGCACTGGGGGGTCTCCTGAGAACCTGACGGCTTGCCACTGTTGCTCTGTGTTTTGAGATAGGGCTTTATACATGGCAGACTGACCTGGAACCCTGAGTTGCAGAGGTACCCATGACCCATGACCCCGAGCCTCGGCCTCCCAGTGCTGAGCCCGTGCTGGGCTATGGCGTTCGCTACTATGCCTGCTCCTGACAGGCTCTTCTGTATCTCACTTATTGAAAAGTATTAACTTTAGCTTATTGAAAATTGCAGGCATACCCATAATCTTAGAACTTGGGAGTCTGAGGCGGGAGGATTATGAGTTTGAGGCCAGCTGGGCTTATAAAATGAGACTCTGTCTCAATAAGGAAGGGAGGGAGGGAGGGAGGGAGGGAGGGGTGGGTAGTTTAATGAGAAGGAAGTGAGTAGGCCCTGAAAAAATCAGACCCTAACCTGTGAGAGTTCTGCCAGTGAGGTCCTGCCAGGTGTCTTTCTCCAGAGGCACTGCTGTAGTCAGCTTAAAAACCACAGATTTATTTTGGTGTTATGTGCATGTGTGTGCCTGCTTGCTTATGCATGTCATGGCACATATCAGAAGACAGTTTGTGGGAGTTGGTTCTCCCATTATATAGGATCCAGGGATGGAACTTTGGTCATTTCTTTGTTTTGTTTTTAATCATTTAATCTTCAGCTTTAGCCATTTATGATTTCTGTTTCTGTTATTAATTTTCTCCCTGCCTTAAAAAAGGTATAGAAAGAAATAAAGTCTTAGACTTTTATAAAATTTCTTTAATTATTTCACCCTTTAAAAACATGATATTTAGCTGGGTGCAGTGGTGCACACCTGTAATCCCTGAGCTCAGGAGGCAGAGGCAGGAGGATCTCTATGAGTTTGAGGCCAGCCTGGTCTACAAAGTGGATAGCCAAGGACAGTCAAGACTCCACAGAGAAACCCTGTCTCAAAATAAAATAAAATAAAACAAAACAGGACCTTTGTATCTAGCTCAGGCTGATAATGAATATCACACGCCTCCTACCTCTCACCCCTTAAAGTGCTGAGGGCCAGCTGTGCGCTGCCACACCAGGCTGTATTGAAGAAAACACGGCTGCTTCGCTTTCTTACTTGTTTCTAAGAGTTCCAGGTCCATGTCAGGGCTTGGCTCTGTTCTGAGCTAGTTTTTCCGGGGTGCACGTTCTACATGGGATATCTAATTTCCCCAGTATTCTTGTCAAGGACCCTCCATTAAACGGTGGTTCACTTCTTCATAAGTCTTTTGAAAACTCACTTTAAATGTGAGGTTACTTAATTAAGTCTTTTGCCCCATAATAGAGACTGTGAGGGGCATTATGTTTGCTTAGGTGCTCCTGTGTGCAGCTTCAGCACAGCCTGGCCTCCTGCCGCCTGCGTCCTTCTGCTTCCTGAGTGAGTGGATTAAGCAAGGTGAGCGTAACAAAGGCACTCTAGAGGCCTGTTACAGATCTGCCAGAGCTGCTGCAGGGTGTGGTAGGCAGGGCTGAATTAAGACCGAACTAAATGGTTTTATTATTCTGATAGCCAATATAAAATGTCTATAAAACAGGACCTGTGGCTTACTGCTTTCCCTCACTCATTGTTTTAATTGAATTTTTATTTTATAAATAAGTAAATAAATACTTTTATAAAATAAAATTTTGTGTTCATATACTTAAAAATTTAGTTTTGGCCAAGCAGTGGTAGTGCATTCTTTTCTTTTGTTTTTTTGAGACAGGGTTTCTCTGTGTAGCCTTGGCTGTTTTGGACTCACTTTGTAGACCAGGCTGGCCTGGAACTCACAGAGATCCTCCTGTCTCTGCCTCCCTGAGTGCTGGGATTAAAGGTGTGCACCACCATGCCTGCATTCTTTGCAGGTGGATCTCTGAGTTACAGGGCAGTCTGGTCTACAGAGTGAGTTCCAGGATAGCCAGGGCTACACAGAGAGACCTTGTCTTGAAAAACCAAAACCAAGACTCAGTTTTGTAGGTAGGATAGCCACAGGTAGCTCCTCCCTTCTTAGCGCCTGTGCTGGCGTCCTGCTGCCCAAAGGTCACTGCTCCAGCTCTCTGCTCTGCGTGTCACCTCCTCACCTTTAAATGCGTGTGTATGTCCTCCGGGTTCTCAGTTCTTCCATATATTTCATTCATCTTTCTCTATTTATAATTGTAATTCTGTTGCTCTTCAGTATTTATATTATTATGATTGTAAATGCTGTTTACAACTAAGTTACATGGTGTATTATGATTTTTTCCCCCTCAAGCATGTTTCTTGGCAATTGTTAGTTTATTTCCCTTATCACTCATGGATGTGTGAGATTCTTCCTCTTGCATGACTTTTCCTGTGTGACAGTCATACCAGGGCTTTGTTTAGTTGTTTGTTTGTTTGGTTTTGGTTAAGAGATCTTCCTGCCTCTGCCTCTAGAGTGTAGAGGAATTTTAATTCAGACCATAGCTTCTCTGGCAAGAGATCATATTCAAAGACCTTCTAGGTCTGTGTGATCCAGCTGGAATACAAACATGCTTTTATCCAGGAGACAGAGGCAAGCGGAACTGAGCTCAAGGCCAGCCTGGTATAGAGCAAGTATCAGGTAAAGAAAAGCTTAGGTCCAGGCGTGGTGGTGCATGCCTTTAATCCCAAAACAATAAAGGTAAAGTCAGCTTGTAGAAGGAAGCACCCTGACAAAGGACTAATGTCCAAAATATATAAAGAGCTCAAGAAATTAAACACCACCAAACCAAATAACTCAATTAAGAAATGAGGATCAGAATTAAACAGAGAATTCTCAACAGAGGAATATCGAATAGCTGAGAAACACTTAAAGAAATGCTCAGTGTCCTTAGTCATCAGAGAAATGTAAGTCAAAACGACTCTTGAGATTCCGTCTTAGACCCATCAGAATGGCTAAGATCAAAAACACAAGTGACAGCACATGATGGCAAAGATGTGGAGAAAGGGTCATTGCTGGTGGGAATGCAAACTTGTACAAACACTTTGGAAATCAATCTGGTGCTTTCTCAGAAAACTTGGAATAGGGCCACCTCAAGACCCAGCTATTCTACTCCTTGGCATATACCCAAAAGATGCTCCACCACACAAGGACATTTGCTCAACCATGTTCATAGCAGCCTTATTCGTAATAGCCAGAATCTGGAAACAACCTAGATGTCCCTCAGTTGAAGAATGGATAAAGAAACTGTGGTACGTTTACACTATGGAGTACTACGCAGCTATTAAAACAAGGAAATCTTGAAATTTGCAGGCAAATGGATGGAACTAGAAATGATCATCCTGAGTGAGTTAACCCAGACCCAGAAAGATACACATGGTATATACTCACTTATAATTGGACTCTAGCCCAACAGGCATGTCCCCTCAAAGTCTACACTTAGCAGGAGATTGGGATAGATGCTGAGACTTCCTATTGGAACTCCAGGTGAGAGAGGTATGAGAGAATGGGGAAATAGATGGATCCAGAGGGTCTTAGAAACCTACAAGACCATCAAGGCTGGCTGATCTGGACAGGGGTTGGGGGTTGGTCTGCTCAAACTACTGTACCAACCAAGGACAATGCATGCAGTAAACCTAGACCCCCTGTTCAGATCTAGCCAATGGACAGCACATTCTCCACAGTTGTGTGGAGAGCAGGGACTGACTCTGACATGAACTCTGGCGCCCCCTATTTGACCACTTCCCCTTGGTGGGGAGGCCTGGTGGCACTCAGAGGAAGGGGAAGCAGGCTACCAGGATGAGACCTGATAGGCTGAGATCATATGGTTGGGGAGGAGGTCCCCTTCTGTCACAGACCTAGGGGAGGGGGATAGTATGAAAAGGGGGGGGGGCGGGAAGATACAGGTGAGGGGATAACAATTGAGATGAATCTGAATAAATTATTTAAATTAAAAAAAAAGAAGGATGTTCTCATGCTTGAAAGTGATGTCTAATTGAGTGGTAGAAAAAGTGACAAATCAGAGAAGACTTGACGGATTAGGATACACCCAACTCTCACAAGAAGAAAGGGAAGCTGTTTAAGGTGCAGTACAGAGAGAGAGGAGACTGTTTTCTTGGGAGAGTTTAACAGAGAGGGGTTGAATGAAAGAACAAGCTAGACACAGGTGACGAAGGAACGAGCCAGAGAATAAGGAGCCACAAGATTAGCACAGATGGCTGACTTACTTTGAGGCCAAGCAGAGCAATTCAGAGGCCGAGAGAGAAGCCAGATTGAATAAATCAGCCGGGGGAGGAGCTAGAGCCAGAACAGCTGAGTTGAACGAGCAGCCCAGAGCTCAGAAAGAACAAGTAAGGGTGAGCTCATTAAGCAGTAAGTCTCAGAGGCTGAAGACATTCTAGGCCTCGGTTAGATTGTATCGAGGCTTGAAGCTTCCAGGACTAGGCCTAGGTTAGCAGATGGAGGCAGTAAGTCTCCCAGACAACAACTGAGCCAGGAGAGTAAAGTTCATTTTACACCTGGTGCTGGGATTAAAGGAGTGGGCTGCCATGGCCTGGTTATTTGTTCAGTTTTACCTACCTGAATTAGCCTATCCTGCAGTCTGTGGCTGGGTGAATAGCGCAACAGTAGCATGAATCACGTTTTCCAGTTTTCTAGAGATTTCTTCTGTGTCCTGTGTTGTTGCATGTTGTCTGGTCAGTGTTGTCACCTGTGACTTCCCTTGCTCACATCAGTACCATGCATCTCTGGAAGGTGTCTGTATGTGTCTTGTGTTTCAGTGCACTGGCCCTGCTGTCAGCTAGGCTAGACCCTCCATTCAACAGAGTTGTTTGTCTTCTAGAGACTAGCTCTGCTCTCTTGTAACTGAGAAAGGAGGGGTGCTCTCTTGGCTGCATGGGGAACAGGACAGGATCTGGGACTCTGGCTTTTCTTAAACTTCTGTTGAGTCTGTTCACTGTGGCCCCACTTGCTGAGGGATCCGGCATTCCGTTCCCGTGGGTTTCCTTGTATAAACCACTGTTTGCCACCTAGAAATCGACTTCCTCGGGGCGTCTGGGAGACCTTATCTCGTAATTATCTCATTATCTGCTTCGCACACGTCAGAACTGTGCAGGTGTGTGTGTGTGTGTGTGTGTGTGTGTGTGTGTGTGTGTGTGTGTGTGTGTTCGTTCTGAGCACTTACTGCTCTACCCTGAAGGCCGCAGCCGCCCTTTATCTCCACTCTTCCGCTTAGCCTGGTCCTCTGGTGTGTCACCTCTGGCTTCTGACGTTTACTCTCGTTCCTCCGGCCGCAGCTCTCTTCAGGCCGAGCTTTTCCCAGCTCCCTGGGCCTTTCAGCGGCCTGTCGCCTCCTGCCCGAGCTCCTCCAGCCTCATGCTCTCTGTTTCTTGGTGTCTGTCAGGAGGACTTTCTGCACTGGCGTCTGGTGCTTCTTTGCTGCCCGGTGCACAGCGCACCCTCCACGCTCGCTCAGGAGACTGACAGGGCAAAGCAGGGTCATCCTTGGAAATGAAGCCATGTGGGCTTAGAGCCTGTTCTGACTTTCCCTCTGGGTGCTCCCCATCTTTTTTCTGATGACTCTTCACTTGACATGACATTTTCTTTGTAGGATTCTGCAGCTATGGAAATAAGTGTTTGCCTTTTAAAAGTAAAATAAACATTATAAGCCAAAGAATAGTCCTTTAATTTGGAGTTAGAAAGGCTGAGGTAGAAAGATTCTAAATGATACATCTTGTTAAACTTTCTTAGTGGCTGAGATTCAGGACTTTGTCATGTGTAATCTCTTCCTACTTTATAGGACTCAGAGGTTAAGGGAGAGCATTTGGAAAGTTCAGAAGTCATATGTCATTTGTGTGCCCTTTGCTTCTGCAGATGCCCAGGCTGAGGTGTGGGGCTGCTGCCCTCTCACAGGCTGAGGCCCCCACTCTGTGCAGGTGAGATAATCCCCACCCTTGGGTGCTCACCATCCGCACTCTGTCCTTGGACTGACACACCTGAAGCGTTGCCTGCGCTGTGGCTCATGTTTTCAGCGACCAGGGCATCGCAAGGAGAGTGTGAGCCATGGCTACCAGCTGCTGACCTGTGGCTAGCAGCTTGCCTGAGGGAGGTGCTCTCCCAAGGAGCTGTTGGAGTTCCTGGTGGGCAGAAGTAGAGCTGAGAAACCACTCCTCGGTGCTCTCCCTTCCTTAACTTGGACAAGAGAACAACATCTCTTCCTCAGATTAGCAGGGAACCGCAGGTTGATATTTTCGTGTTCTCTCCCTTCTTCCCCTTCCTTCTCCCCTCCCCTCCCCTCCCCTTCCTTCTCCCCTCCCCTCTCCTTCCTTCTCCCCTCCCCTTCTCCCCTCCCCTCCCCTCCCTTCCCTTCCCCTCCCCTTCTCCCCTCCCCTCCTCCCCCCTGCCCTGTGATCTTGTGAGCAGTCTTAGGCTCCTGAGTGCTGGAGTCCTGGGCTGGTCCAGATGCATTTATTGACAGGGTCTCTCTACGTATTCCTGGCCTACTTGCTACATAGACCAGGCTGCTCTTTATTTATTTTTTTATTTGTTTTTTGAGACAGAGTCTCTCTGTGTAGCCTTGGCTGTCCTGGACTCGCTGTGTAGACCAGGTTGGCCTCGAACTCACAGCCGTCTGTCTGCCTACCTCTGCTGGGATTAAAGGCGTGCGCTGCCACGCCTGGCCAGGCTGCATTTTAACTTAAAAAGATCCTCCTGCCTATGCCTTCCAACTGCTGGGACTGAAGAGTATATAGAGCGCACCAGGCCCAACTCTCCATCCACCACCACCCCCTCCTCCTCCTCCTCTTCTTTTACATTGTTGTTGTTGTTGTTATTTTATGTGTATGGGTGTTGTGTTTGTATCTGTATATACGTCATGTGTGTTGTAGCCGTGGAGGCCAGAAGAGTGTGGCAGCCATCCTTAAAATGAAGCTACAGACAGCTGCCAGGTGCGTCCTCCGGAAGAGCATCCGCTGAGCCAGCTCTTCAGGCCTCAGATTTACTTTTTAGAAAAGCAAAAAATGGAAAGCTAGGCGTGGTGGCACATACCTTCAATTCCAGCACTCGGGAGCCAG
>NC_067153.1:61999191-62026691 GCF_903995435.1 Acomys russatus
TTAAGAGTAGCTTTTCTTTAAAAAAAAATATATTTATGGCTGGGCATGGTTGCGCACGCCTTTAATCCCACACTTGGGAGCCAGAGACATGTGGATCACTGAGTTCAAGGCCAGCCTGGTCTATAAATGGAGTCCAGGAACTGTCAATGCTACACAGAGAGACCCTGTCTCAAAGAACCAAAATTTTTTTAAAAATTTATTTTTATCTAATGTATATTGATGTTTAGCCTGTATGCGTGTCTGTGTGAGGCTGTCATCTCTTAGAGCTACAGACAGCTGGGAGCCACCGTGTGGGTGCTGGGAATTGAGCTCAGGACTTCTGGAAGAACAGACAGTGCTCTTAAGCTCTGTGTCATCTCTCCAGCCCCAAAAGTAGCCTTTTTTTTTTCTTTTTTGGTTTGGTTTGGTTTGGTTTTTCGAGACAGGGTCTGTCTATGTAGCTTTGTAGACCAGGCTGGCTTCAAAATCACAGTGCTCTGCTGCCCCTGCCTCCCCAGTGCTGGGACTAAAGGCCTTTTTTTTTTTTAAATAAAAGATTCTTAGAAGTTTTGACTTCAGTCTCTCAACCAAACGTTTTCTTGTCTAATTAAACAATTTAGTCAATAAAGAACTGTAGCAAAGCCTGGGGCCTAGCCTCTGCCACAAAGAAGGCATAGTCAGGGACTGATGTGTAAGGAAGTAGTTCCGATGTGGTTGTGTGCTGCGGTAAGTGACACCACGGCCCTGAGAAGCAAATCAAATGCAGAGTCCGTGTGGGGCGGGACCAGGGAAGGAGAGGGCTGCCGGGAAGGGCCCATAGAGGATAGATTAGTGTTGGCAGCTCCTTCAACAATTGGCTGGTGGTAGACAGGAGTGAAAATCTGTGCCTGTTGGAACCCAGGGCATTTAATTATTTGTGTAACTTTAACAAATATCTAGGACTTGGAATTTATTTAGAAGTGCATCTTTGTTTTACTTTGAGTGTCCCTGCAGGGAAAGGCAGTGTTGAGGGCGCTTGTTGGGCCGTGGCACCACGACTCTGGAGTGCACTTGGCTAGCTGCTTATGCTTCAACACTGAGCAGTTTTCATTCGTCCTCCAAGTGGGAACCAAGACCCCGTGCCCAGCCTGGGTGTTTTGTTGTCTCCGGTGTCTTCTCTTTCCCTAAGCTGGGGTGTCCATTTCATGGTGGGAAGCCGCTGTCCCAGCCAGCACAGAAAATACACAGAGCTGGTCGTGGTAGAGGCAGAGGCAGGAGCACAGCTGTCTACAAAGAGTCCAGGACAGCCGAGGATACAAGGAGAAACCCAGTCTCAGAAAACAAACAGCCAGCAAAAGAGTGTACAAAGTATACCTTTTATTGATGTTTATGTGGTGAAGTTAGCAGAGTCCTTTGCAATAAGAGGCGCTGGAAGCACTTGCTGGGAGAGAGTGGAGGGCTGCTGGGGTGGTTGACGCTCGGCCTCACGCTGTGCAGGAAGAGTCTGTAACTCCTGACTCAGCAGACACTTCCTGAGCGCCCAGGGCAGAGGGGTCAGAGTGAGCAGAGGCAGGCTCTGTTTGGAAGGCACTTGCTCGTGGGCACCCTGCTGCCTCTCCTGAGTCACCTCCCTCCACCCCGTGTTGTCCATTTCCCAGATAATGAGAAGGTGTAACATCAGTCATGTAAAATGAAACTCTGCTAAATCAGTTTGCTTAACATATTGGTTACAGCTTCTCCATTATGCTAATGAAGTTGAGAGTAACAGCAAGCATGTTGGTGTCTTGGTGCTTGTTTCCATAAATGAGCGTTCCCGTTGCGCCTGCTTTTCACCAAGCGCAGCGATCCGGCCTCTCACGCTGAGTCTTCACGGAGAGTATTAAATCAGATCTGAGCAGCTCCAGGACACAGTGGAGAGCTTGAGAATATGCCCAGTGTCAGCAGCTTGGCTAGGAGGCGCCGTTAAAACAAAGGATGCTCTTTGCCATTCAGCGACTGATAGCATGTGCCATTCTGCATGTAATGCTGCTAGGCGCTTGTGTGCCCCATCGGGGCCAAATTAAAACAGTTAATATTCTCATAGGCTTCCAACCAGGTCTAGTGCAAACTCCTGGCACATCACACCAACGAAGCCGGCCTCAGCTGCCCACCTAGATACCGCAGCCCTCTGTCCCTAAGCAAGTAACTGCTGGAGTGCTGTCCACAGTTCTCTGCTGAGCATCTTAGGGAATGAGGAAGACAGGGAAAGTTAGTCCTGTCAGTTGCTTCAGCCATTCTCCATCCAATTTCTTTCTGCTGTCTACAGCTCCGTGTTGGGGCAGTGTGTCATCGCAGGTGGCCCATATGATCTCATCCTTGGTGGACACTCCATGTAGTGAACAGTAGCAGAGGTGGACAGGAGCGTCCTAGACAGCTGCAGGGATAGCATTGCTCACTGAGGAGGAGCTGGCCAGTGATTCCTGCACTTGTCACAGCTAAGACAGGCAGAGTCAGACAGGAGGCAGTTTCAGAAGACCTCCTTTCTCCAGAACGGGCACTTTCCCCTCCTCATGTTAAAATGGTCCAGCCCAGCTTACGGTGACGGGGTAGAGGCATTTTACAAGAAGGCGAGGATTCATTCCCTTAGTACAATGGCTTTTCACGTGCTCTTAAAGTAACCAAAGATATATACTTACGGATCATATTTCAGTAGCTGGAGGGCGTTTTGAAGATGTATTTTTCTTATTACTAGAATTATGGTATGTTTTTGTTCATTGTGTTTAATGATAGTAAGAATTCTTGGAGCTTTCCCTAAATCTTGCAATCTGAAAGTGGCTGCATCATGTAGAGTCCGTTTCCATCTGGAATGTTGGCGGTCCTTGCCAGTTTCATTTTATAAACAAATATGAAGGACACCATTCTGTCTCAAAATACCTTAGAAACGGTCATCTGATGGGGACTTAACACCAAGTGGTGCTTGTCAACGACCTTTCTTGTGGCATGTGATGAGCCCTTGGGTGATGTTCTTGGCTGAGTGCAGGCGTGCAGAGCGGAGCTCTGTCAGAGTCCTCTCCAGCTCCCAGTGCTGCCCTTGAGTCGTCTCCTCACTCCTGGACTTGCTGGGGCCTGTGCTGGTGGCTGCTGTCACAGGCCACCATGCCCATGACTGGTTCTTCTGCCCGGTTGCTCCTCCTCCTGATGATGATGGTGGTGGTGGTGACGGGAAAGGAAGCTGGTCAGTGCTACAATTTGGCTTTCTAGCTGACCTGTGTAATTGGTAGCGTCCCCTGGTCCAGCTGTGCAGGATTGGTGACGTAAGCTCTATAAACCCCAGCCTGACTCCAGCACACAACTCAAACCCGTGAGGTAAGAACAGCTGTGTATCTTCCCCTGGCCAGCCAGGTCAGCCTCTTCCCTTTCAGGGGGATGCTAGAGATGGCACACCTGCCCAGCCTAGACTCATGGAGAAAAGTTGAGAAACCAACGGGGAATGCAAGGCCTCTTTTGCAAGTGCTTCCTTCGGTCAGGCATGGTTTATGTGACCAGCAGGCTGGCCCTGCGGTAGGCATGGCAGCGTGAGTCTGGGGGAAGAAGCACTGTTCTCCTGGGAATCTGGTGAGCATTTGCTTGCGGGCGTGGTGGGAGCTGTTGGTCCCTCAGTAGTTTCCCTGCCCTTCTCACGCAAGCTATTCAGTACCCTTGCAGAGTAGTGAGGCAAGGGTTACACTTTGATTTCTGCTGTCCTCTAAGAGTTTAAAATGTAAGCCGGGAGTAGCGGCACACGCCTGTAATCCCAGCACTCGGGAGGCAGAGGCAGAGGCAGGTGGATCTCTGTGAGTTTGAGTCCAGCCTGGTCTACAAAGTGTGTCTAGGACAGCCAAGGCTACACAGAAAAACCAAAAAAGAAAAAAAGAAAGAAAAAAAGAATTTAAAATATATCTCCCCTCCCCTCCTGTCATCTCTTCTCAAAACAGGATCTCATTATGTAGCCCAGGCTAGCCTCAAAGTTACAGCTTCGCAAGTGCAGGCGTTACAGGTGTTCACCACCGTGCTTGGCTGCGGAGACGGGGTCTTGGTATACAGTCCAGGCTGCTTGAGCTCAGTTTTCCTGCCTCATCCTCTCAAGTGCTGAAGTTACAAGTGTGTCCCGCCTGCCTGGCCTGTCCTCTTCTTTTTAAGGCTTTCTTCACAAGCTCACCTGGTGCTGCCCTCCCTGCTGTTTCCTCCTTTTCTGGCGTTCCCTCAGTAAAGCAGCATTTCTCATTTGTGCTCTAGCTGGGCTCAGTCATAGCTTCGTTGCTGCCTGCCCTGAGAGTCCCTCACCTGTCTGAGTTTTGATCTGTTTACACCCAGCACTGTATTTAGCGCCCCACCCCACCCGTCAGGAACCAGGTTCACCTTGGTATCCACTGTCTCACCAGCAGGGGCTCACAAGGCCTGCCTTATTACATTTTGTTTTCACAATCTTTGTGTGCAACACTCACAGCCTGTTCCTTAGGTTAGGCAGAGACCCCGCGGTCATCTCAGGTGTTCCCTCTTTCCTGTCGCTTGCTTCTTAGGTAAGGATCAGTGAAGCGCGTCACTGAGTCAGTCAGCTCTGGCTAGTAGCCACAGTGAGCTCTGCTGCCGGAGCCAGGTTGGCTTTTGCATTTTTAATAATTAAGACAAACACGTTGTGTGCGCTAAGGGCCATGTGTGTCTCTGTGAAGCCTGCTCTTTCCTCTCTACTCTGTAGAGGAGGCTGCCTCTCCCGTCGCCAGATCTACCAGAGCGTCACGTGTGTTGACCCTTCCATCTCCCTTGCTGCGTGTGCTCTTAGGACTCTTCCTCACCCTGCTGCCAGGCTTCTCCCCAGGCCCTGAGTACGAGCCCAGCGCGGCGTGTTTGACCCCGGCGCGCACTAGCCCCCTAGCCATTCGAACTATTTAGTTCAGTTGTCACGTTTCCTACTAAGCTTTCGTGTCTCCTGTGGACTTGAGTGCCTTTCCCCCCTCCAGACAGTCTAGACAGGTTGAGAGAACTCTCTTGGTGTCGAGTCACGCTTCCGTACTGCAGATTTCGAGAGCAGGTTCCATGTTCTCTCTCTGAGATCTCTGTGTCTGGCGTCCTGTCTGGCACGCTGGAGGGCGGATTCCATGGAGCTGATACTCAAGATGCTTTGAGCTTTGCGAACAACTTGTGTATTTACGTTTTGGTGTGAGACTCGGTAGGTTGCCCTGTGTAGACTCCCACTTGCCGTGTAGACCTTGTCAGTCTTGAACTCACGGAGCCAAATGATGAACAGGACCTGGAGCTCTTAAATGTGAGAGAATCATGTCTCAGTCTCTTAATTTCTGTCTCATAAAATTTGTTTTTTTATTTTGGTTTTTCGAGACAGGGTTTCTCTGTGTAGCCTTGGCTGTCCTGGACTCACTTTGTAGACCAGGCTGGCCTTGAACTCACAGACACCCACCTGCCCCTGCCTCCCAAGTGCTGGGATTAAAGGTGTGCACCATCATGTTTGGCTGGGACTGAATTTGTATCAACATAATTATTTAGAATCTGTTTAGCTTGTTAAGTGTCATTTTTTTGTTATTGAATAATCATACCTTTTAGGCAATGAAACAGTCTGCTTATATATTATTTCACTTCCTTTAAAGCCTATTTAATGTTTATATGTCTTTCTTCCTTACAACAGTGGCTTTCTAACTTTGTGCTTATTATCATGGTTGTCATCACATGGCCTTTTGATTCTGGAAAGTGGACTCTGAGAAGCCCCCATGCTAGGCGAGCACCTCCCCTTGTTACTGAGCTGAAAGAGCTTTTGATTTTTTTGGGGTGTGTGTGTTGATTGTATGTCTATTGTACTGAAATATATTTTTGCATGTTTATTGAATTAATTCTAAGTAATAAGCACATTTTATAAGGAATATATTCCATGTGAAATAGCTACATTTTCTTTAAAAAAAAACAACAACACTGTTTTCCTTGTTTCTAGACTTCTTTAGTTTGATTCTCATATTGACTTCTACACTTGGTCTGTTATGAATGGCTTTGGTTGAGATATTTAAAGACAACCTAACTTAAGCAGCTGTGTCATTAGAAAAGTTCGGGTGTTGGTTATTCTCAGGGAACTGAGACAGTCTTTTCTGATACCACTCCAGAAGTCTTTCCCTCCCTCCCTCCCTCCCTCCCTCCCTTACTCCCTCCCTCAGATCTTTGAGACAGAGTTTCTCTGTGTACTCCTGTCTGTCCTGGACTCGTTCTGTAGACAAGGCTGGCCTTGAACTCACAGAAATCCACCTCCTTCTGCCTCCCTAGTGCTGGGATTAGAGGTGTGAGCCACCACCACCCGGCAAAGTAGTTTCTTAACAATGAGTTAGGCAGAATATGAAATCATATCAACTAACTTTAGCAAATATTTTATTAAGAATTTTAATTATGTGCCTCTGTGGTATGTGTAGTGTTTGTCCGTGTGAGTGATCAGCCCACAGTCGTGCCCTCAGAGGCCAGATTAGGGCCTATAGGACCTCTGGAGCTGGAGGCAGAGGTGATCGTGAACCACTTCAGAGAGATGCTGGGATCTAAAAATCAGCATACACTCTCAATTGGTGGGTGAGCCATCTTTTCTGCCTTTTTTTTTTTTTTTAAAGGCAGGGTCTCACTGTGTAGCTTTGGCTAAGCTGGAACTTACTATGCAGACCAGGCTGGTCTCAAACTCATAGAGACTCGCCTGCCTCTGCCTCATTCGCTTTTTAAAAAAAGATTTATTTATTATGTATACAGTGCTCTGTCTGCATGTGAGCCAGCAGGCCAGAAGAGGGCACCAGATCTCAGTATAGATGGTTGTGAGCCACCATGTGCTTCCTGGGAATTGAACTCAGGACCTTTGGAAGAACAGACAGTGCTCTTAACCTCTGAGCCATCTCTCCAGCCCCTCATTCACTTTTTAAACTATACAACACTTACATTTATTCATCTGTCTGGTACTACCCGTCCCTTCCCGTCCCCCGCTTCCCTCCCTCCCTCCGTTCCACAGGGTCTCCTATAGCTCACCTGGCCTTGAGCTCCCTATGTAGCCAAGGCTGGCCTTGGATTCCTCATCCTTTCACACTTCCTCCTGAGCTAGGATTACAGGCTTGTGCCACCACACAGCTTTAGTGCTTGCTTTAAGCAAAAAAACATTGCTAGCCATTTGGACATACAGGATGTATTGGATTCCGTGTAGCTTCCTACTCTAGAACATTTCATTAAACAATGTGGAAATCTCTGGGCACTGGAAGTCGCTGTCCATGATGACTGAACTCTGTCTCGTCTCTGAGGAGCCAAGTACGTCTGTCCCTGAAGCTCCTAGCTGGCCAGTGTTGCTCTCTCTCTGGTCAGCACTCAGGTCTAGTGAAGGACCGGTGTCAAAAGACAGGGTGGAGGGGGGCTCAAGCTTAACCTCTGGCCTTTACACTCATACAGAACACCTTGCACACACACATCCCAATACTAGGAGTGTGTTCAAGCTCAGCTTTTTGGAACGTGGTGTTGCTGGGAGTCACTTCCCAGCTCATTGACTCTTGAGGGTCACGTCATCTGCTTTTGAGAAGAGAGCTGCAGACAGGCACTCCTTCCTCAGTGGCTCAGTGAGAGCAGCCGCTGATTCAGCACCTCCCCGGTGTGCGCCAGTGCCTGGAGCTGGATCAAGTACAGCAATGCTTCAGACGGGCTGCACACAGTGAAGAGGCTAGTAGCGCCGTAGGTATTAAGGTGTCTCTTTGAAGATTTCCCTCAGTTCTGGGTAGGGGTGTGCCCAGAGGCTGTGGAAGCCATTTTAAAGGCTGTGGATTAATTACAGTGAGAAGTTCCTGCTTCAGCCTATTTCTCCCTCTGCCTTTGCCTGTAGGATGCTGAGCTTCCTCGGTCTCACTCCTACAGGTGGCCGCAGCAGTGGGTGCTGGGAACATTCTGGGCCACAGAGAGAAGAACCGGTTCTGAGCCTCACCTCTGCCTTCAGGGCAAAGGCAGTAGGGAAGGGCCACAAACCTGATAACCCCATTGGCTTGCCTCCCATTCAGAAAGTGCTCACAGCACAGACCTGAGTCCGCAGTGAGGCATGAGCTGTGAGTCACATGCGTCCCAGGCTGGGAGAGGCTCAGGCTACCTAGGGCTCCGAGTCACCATCCTGGGAAGAGGTCTCAGATCCTGCTCAAAACAAACCTCACCACTAGGTTTTTCCCTTGAGTTCTTTGTGTGTAAGATACACAGATATCTTAATAAGTGACCTTTATGATTTTGTTATAGCTGAGGGCAGTTTAATTTCCTGTGTTTTCTCTTCCAGTCTACTCCAGTGTTGCCTCTGTCTGTGTTTAACACAGTTCCTTTAGTCAGGTGTTCTGTGCTGGGGTGGTTTTGTTCCAATTCCTTTAGTCAGGTGTTCTGTGCTGGGGTGGTTTTGTTCCAGTGTCTAGAGACACGGTTTTTTTGTTTTTTTTTAAAACAGATTGGGAGTTTCCGGCATCTCCTGGGCAGAGGTCAGGGATCTTGCTCTTGTTTTTGTGTTGTCATGGTAAGATGTCAGAGGGATAGCCTAGGGTACCTAGGGTAAGATGTCAGAGGGATAGCCTAGGTTACCTAGGGTAAGATGTCAGAGGGATAGCCTGGGTCACCCAGGGTAAGATGTAAGAGGGATAGCCTGGGGCACCCAGGGTAGCCTCCACCAACAAAGACTATACAGGCCTAAGTGTCAGTGGACCAGCCTCAGGAAAAGTTTTATTTTAGTTCTGTCTTGTAGTTTGTTAGATTGATCAGGCTGGCCTTGGACTGAGAGATCCACCTGCCCCTGCCCCTGCCGCTTAACCTCTGCCCCTGCCCCTGCCGCTTAACCTCTGCCCCTGCCCCCCAAGCCACCACACCTTTAAAATTTTTTTGTTTTAATTAAAAATTTGATTTGGGGCTACAGATATGGCTCAGTGGTTATGAGCACTTGCTTTCTTGCAGAGGACCTAGGTTCAATTCCCAGCACCCGCACAGTGGCTCACACACCACTCTAGTTCCTGGGGTCCAGCAGCCTCTTCTGGCTTCCTTGGGCACCAGGCACACATGTAGTGCTCTTTACATATGTGTAGACAAATACTCACATACATAAGATAAAAATAAATACTCGTTAAACATTTTACTTATTTATCTATAATTGTGGTCTTATTTTGGAGGAAATGTTTTAATTATGTTCAGTATAATTAAGTTGATTTTAGAAGTGCTAGGTCCCTTAGGAATTAATGGTCACATGTGTGCCTTAAGTCACACTGGGTTATTAGTTTCTAAACCTAAACAAGTATGGGACTGGAGAGATGGCTCAGTGGTTAAGAGCACTGACTACATTTCCAGAGGACCCAGGTTCAATTCGCAGCACCCACATGGCAGCTCACAACTGTCTGTAATTCCAAGATCTGACACCTTCATCCAGACATACATGCAGGCAAAACACCAATGCATTTAAAAAAAAAAAAAAAAAGAACCACAAGTGTCTGATGACTTAAAGATACAGATTCCTAGGTGGGACGCAGTCTTCAAGAGGTTCTCTAGGGACGCCCATAAATTAGCCCGCTGGAGAATCTCTGAGACCGAAAACCAGATGTTCTGAAGACTCGGTCTGTGTAAAAAATGCTCTTTGTTGCTCTCAGAGGTAATGCACACCTCTGGGCTGACCAACCAGTCAGACCACCCTCCGCCCTCTGCTGCACCAGCTGGCTCTGGCGGCCAATGGAGGCTTGGTTCTCTCCCTCCCTGTGCACTGAAATTCTTCTAGTCAGCCCAGTTGCAGGAGGGAGGGTGAAAAGGCGTGCGGGAGGGGAGGGCCTACTCTCCGTGGCCCAGGAGGGAGTTACTCAGTGCTGATGCCTCCTCCCTCCTGAGTGCCGGTCTGTAAGTTCACCTGCCCCAGGGCCAAGGCCAGGCACCCCATTCCTACTGTCAAGGACAGCCCTGCCCTGCCCACGGTGTCCTTCTTGTTGGAAAGCTAATGCGGGTGAGCTTTTTTTGTTGCAATGGTTTTATGAGCTGTCGAAGTTAGAAACCAATCTAGGAAGGAAAGTAAAGATAGAAACCTTTTATTTGGCATTTTTCTTCTCTGTTGTTGTAATGTTTTAACTCCTTGGCAGGGCTTAGTGGAGAGCCAGGAGAGACTCCGAGTTAGACAGGACTGTCCCCTCCTCTCACACACTATGATTGACCAGGGTGGACCCTGAAAGAGAAGGGCAGTCAGTTTTGAGATGGACTGAACTTACTTTGATAGCCTTATTCCTCAGTTAAGGATGCAAGCTAGAATTTATGAATTTATGAAACTATATAGGAAACATAAGATAAATATATGTATATGCATATGTATATGTGTATGTATGTATATCCCTGTGTGCCAGTGCCTGTGGAGGCCAGGAGAGGACATTAGATTTCCTGGAACTAAGTTACAAGTGGTTGTGAGCTGCCTGATGTGGCTGCTGGGAGCCAAGCTGAGTGCTTTTAACTCCTAACCATTGAATCATCTTTCAGGCGCTATCTTAAATTTTAAAACATATATCTGTATATTATTCCATTCAGAAGTACAGAAAACTAGTGGTTATATTTCTTCTCTTTGCATACCCTCTAGTTTGTTGTCAAATTCCTTTTTTAAAAAATGACAGATAATTAGGCAACCAAACCTGGGAATGTCCAGAGTGCACACTGTTCTGTCTGGAGACAGATGGGATGGGAAATGCACTAGATTCCAAGCTGCTGTCAAAGTGTAGCTGCTGGGCCGATGCTCAGTGGGCGGCTTGCTGTGGAGCTGTCGGACCTGCGTCTGGACCCCAGCACCCACACAAGACCCAGCTCCGTGATCCCACAACTCCAGTGCCGGAGCGAGCCAGATTCTCAAGCTCCTGGTAAAGCAGGAGCCCCTGCCACAGTACACATGGGGATCCAGTCGATGGCTTCAGTGCACACTGCACACACATTCCATGCATATGAATACCCATGTGTATGTATGTACACTCTAAATGCATAAATATATAAAAATGTAATTCTTGGTATAAATTATGTATTATAACTTACCCCATCATTTCTAGAATTCCATGAGGTTGTAACTAGAATCCCAAGAGGCTCATCACATTTTTAGAACCGTTGCGACTTCTGTCTTCTTAGCTTCTCATCAGACTCACGTGAGTTCTCTGTTCTCTTACCTCATGTTTCTGAAAAATTAGCAGTCAATTCAGAACACCCTTGGCATCTTCCCACGGAGGTTTCATGCGATTTCAGGCCAGGCACTATCATGGCTTCTTCCACTGTGCTGGCTGTTGGCAGGATAGGAGGTGCTTGTCTCTACCCACATCATCCCTTCCTCCACCTGCCTCACAGAATTCTGCTCTCATTCTATCCCTCTGTCTGCTGTCTCTTCCTGTTTGTTGGTGCTCGAGGCACCCTTCTTTAGCAGGAAGTCATCCTTTGTTCAATTAGCCTCCTCCTGTAATGGCCCAATCTTTTCTTCTCCTCACAGGTAAAGCAATCTTTCCAAAGAGTGGTCTGTTCCAGGCTTGGTCTGTGCTAGGCAGGAGCCTGAGCCTCATGCAGCCAGGCAAGCGTACTCTGCAAGCCACTGAGCTGTCCCTTGCTCACACCTGCTCACACTTCTGTTTTGTTTTCTCCCACTGCTGTGAGAAGCCACTCGACTCTGGCTGGTTCCATTCTCTCTGCTTTGCAGGACTGGTTGGTGAAACCCAGCACTTTCTTCCTGTCTTACAGGCGCCTTCTTTACTCTCTCGACTGCCTCTGCTTCTGTTGCAGGCTGGAGTGTCTCTACTCTTCCTCTCGATTTCTCCTCTTTCCAGACCCTGTGTTTTTTACACCGTCTTTATGTTGCTGGCTTCTGAGCCCATGTCTTCACCTGACGCCTGTGATCTGAGTCCACATAGGTGACAGTGGCCTATGCCCCTGAATTCATGGCTGCAAAAGAGGGTTGTGACTCTCCCCAGTGTGTTGACTTCAGTGAACAGACCCTAAGTCATTTAATTCATGGAATCAGAAGCCTGACAGCCCCTTCCATCCTTTCCTGTTCCTGCAGTGCTTTAGCCTGCTTGCTGTTCTCTCTCCATGTGTATCTCACACTCGTGTGTGTGTGTGTGTGTGTGTGTACACGCACACACACGTGCTTCCCTTGTGTGTTTCTATTTAATAAAAATTTCCACTGCCATATTTCAAAAATTAAGCTAGCTTTTCAGTACATCGGTGGCTAAAGTCATAGCCGTTTTCTCTGGTCTTCTGGTGAGCACTGTTTATCTCTTCTGAGCTCTGCTCCAGCCCTCCTCCTCTCTCCCGGCTAAGCAAGACACCATCACCACCACTCAGTGAGAAAACACTTCACTTCACAAAGTTCTTCGAGTTTTAGCAAAGGCACTTGAAAGTCTGATGTCTTACATTGAAGTGTTGGGGTTCTTTGTCAGCATTGTGTCGCGTTATGTAAATGAACCTCTTAATTTATCCATTGTGCTCATAATTAGAATATACAGGCAGCACTTCGGTATTCTAGTTACCAAGGGAAAAGGTTAAAAATGAGTGTTACCTTAGTACAAAAGTCGTGGGTGGCGCTGTTGCCTTCTCACAGAAGGCTGACTCCTGTGAGTCAGCTGGGGTGACGTCAGCGGGGGTGTCGTCCCACTGATGAGTCTGAGGGAGCTTTAGGGGAGGGGACTGTGAGAAACTGACCTATAGCAGGCAGCGAGGGTGGCTAGCATACCTGTGCTGTCCTTGACTGAGACAACACCGGATGGCTTCTTTGTAATGAGAGCTGACTCTTAATTTTGTCCGAACAACAGAATGTTTTAATATTACAGCTCTTTTATAATCCTCTTTTCAATCTTTGTGCACTTACATCTGAGCTACAGAAAAAACGAGTTCTCATAAGGAAAATGTTCTCAAAGCAACCATTCATTCATTCCTGTGGCTCCGCCCAGCACTTCTCACCCCGCCCCCTACCCTAACCCTCTCCTTCCCTGGGCCTGGGCTTTGCTTCCTCTGGCCTGATGCCTGGGTAACTCAGCCATTTTGGCTACGCTGGTCTCTCTCTTGGCCTCCCCTCCCCCTCTCTGTTCTCATGGTTTAGTCCGCTGGCCATGTTCAGCCTGGACTCTCCCCGCCTGCAGTACAGATCTTCTCCATGCCTTAGGAGCAGTCATGTCTTTTATTTAATTGTTTTCATTCACTGAACAGTAAAGTCCAATCAATAATTTGGCCAGTGAGTTGATTGTTTTTGTTATATCAGTTTCCTTTCTGGTTTGTTTTGCTTTGTTTAGCCTTTTTATGGTTCCATCTCAGGGGCTTAGAACTTTTTATATTGCAGCCCAGCCTGTCCTTGAACCCACCTTCCTTCCGGCTCGGCCTCTGGAGTGCATACGGCTAGCTTCCTCTTTCTGTTTGCTTCACTGGGCAAACAGTGGTGTTCTGCCTCTCAGTGGACAGCACACAGTGAGTGCTCTTGCCAAAAATGGCTTCACTCACATGATTGTTCATGAGTTTCTTTCTCTCCCTCCTTCCTTCTGTCCCTTTTAGCCTTTCCTCCTCTCTCCTGACCTTGGACATGCTGGGCCAGTACTCTGCTGCTTAGCCACACGTTCTCAGCTTTCTTTAGTGTCCAGGTACATACATACCTATAAGCCCAGATGCTGACGCAGGAGGATGGTGAGTTCAGGGTCAGCCTGACTGTGTAGAGAGACCACCTCAAATAACAAGAACAATGAAACAGACAAAAACCCAAATCCAAACACAGAAAACTATTTTGCAGGTTCTTGGGCAGTGTAGTTCCTGGCTCTGAGGGCGTGTTCTGGTGTGTTCTCCAGATGTGCACATAGTGCATGGCACATGGAGCCTTCCCTCGAGGAGGCGGAGCGGCTGCTCTCACTTGGTAGCATGACAGTTACGCCAAGGATGGTGTGTCAGAGATCTGAGATTGTGGTTTTGTAGTCTGCCTGTGACAGCTGTCCTGGAAGGACTTGGGATCCTGATAGCCCAGCTGAGCAGGAGGAAGAGAAGGCTACCTCAGGTGCTGAGAGGTGCTGTCAGGTCAGAGCCAGACAGCACTGTTTCCATGGGGGTCAGTAATAGGCATTTATGTATTCAGGGTATCAGGCAAGTAATCAGGGGCCTCATGTCTGACTGGAGCACACCTCTGTCCCTTGATTTTTTAAATAGTTGAAATCAGGCATCTTTTGATGTCTCAGGCGATTCCTAAGACCAGTTCTTGCTAGCAGCGTATGAAGAGACAATATTAGTGTTTTAATTAGTAACAGTATTGATTGTTTCTAGATTTAGTTGGTTGCCATTCTTCACAGACATGCCAGTTTTGTAGTATGCATGATTGTGGGTTTAAATACCATTTTACAAAAAAGAAAATGTCCCTCACAGACCTTAAGTTAGAGCTAGCTGTACTTGCCAGGCAGCACTGTGGTGATCTGCCTGCTGGGCAGGAGCTGCATGTTAGAGCAGGCTTTACATGAGGCAGAAGGCTGGGCCCTGCCAACCTGGCCAAGGTTAGCTGCCCACAGCCTCCTTCTCCTCCTGCTGGGCTTTTCAGGGAACACTCTGCTGACCATTTTAACTGATTAGTTGTAATAGATGACTTGTGTTAGATATATTTCTGTGTAACTCAGATGTTCCTGTTTATTGTTTTTCACCTGATAATTATTTTTCAATGACAAGGAGTGTTTGGGAGAAGCTGGTTTTGCCTGTAGTGTTCCAGGCTAGACCTCGATAGTGTTTCTGAACTCATTGATTTGCACAGTCATTTCTTCTTCCTCGAAGGTTTTGCCCAGGAAGCTGTTCTAAGATATCTGCATGGCTAATGCTTTCAGATTGTCTCTAATTCTTGGACAAGTTCTACATCATTCTCCTCGGTGCTCCAGCCTAGCTTTCCTGAGTGCTCCGGCCTAGCTCTCTTCAGTGCTCCAGCTCAGCTTCCCCTCAGCGCTCCAGCCTAGCTCTCCTCAGTGCTCCAGCCTAGCTCTCCTCAGTGCTCCGGCCTAGCTCTCCTCAGTGCTCCAGCCTAGCGTCCCTTCAGTGTTCCAGCCTAGCTCTCCTCAGTGCTCTAGCCAGCTCTCCTCAGTGCTCCGGCCTAACTCCCCGCAGTGCTCCGGCCTAGCTTCCCCTCAGTGCTCCAGCCTAGCTCCCCTCAGTGCTCTGGCCTAGCTTCCCCGTAGTGCTCCGGCCTAGCTCTCCTCAGTGCTCCGGCCTAGCTCCCCTCAGTGCTCTGGCCTAGCTTCCCTGTAGTGCTCCGGCCTAGCTCTCCTCAGTGCTCCGGCCTAGCTCTCCTTAGTGCTCTAGCCTAGCTTCCCCTCAGTGCTCCGGCCTAGCTCTCCTCAGTGCTTCGGCCTAGCTCTCCTCAGTGCTCCGGCCTAGCTCCCTGCAGTGCTCCGGCCTAGCTTCCCCTCAGTGCTCCGGCCTAGCTTCCCCGTAGTGCTCCGGCCTAGCTCCCCTCAGTGCTCCGGCCTAGCTCCCCTCAGTGCTCTGGCCTAGCTTCCCTGTAGTGCTCCGGCCTAGCTATCCTCAGTGCTCCGGCCTAGCTCTCCTCAGTGCTCCGGCCTAGCTCTCCTTAGTGCTCCAGCCTAGCTTCCCCTCAGTGCTCCGGCCTAGCTCTCCTCAGTGCTTCGGCCTAGCTCCCTGCAGTGCTTCGGCCTAGCTCCCTGCAGTGCTCCGGCCTAGCTTCCCCTCAGTGCTCCGGCCTAGCTTCCCCTCAGTGCTCCGGCCTAGCTCTCCTCAGTGCTCCAGCCTAGCTTCCCCTCAGTGCTTCGGCCTAGCTCTCCTCAGTGCTCCGGCCTAGCTCTCCTCAGTGCTCCGGCCTAGCTCCCCTCAGTGCTCTGGCCTAGCCCTCCTCAGTACTCCGGCCTAGCTTCCCCTCAGTGCTCCAGCCTAGCTCTCCTCAGTGCTTCAGCCTAGCTCTCCTCAGTGCTCCGGCCTAGCTCTCCTCAGTGCTCCGGCCTAGCTTCCGCAGTGCTCCAGCCTAGCTCTCCTCAGTGCTCCGGCCTAGCTCTCCTCAGTGCTCCGGCCTAGCTCTCCTCAGTGCTCCGGCCTAGCTCTCCTCAATGCTCTGGCCTAGCTCTCCTTAGTGCTCCGGCCTAGCTCCCCTGAGTGCTCTGCCTAGCTCCCTTCAGTGCTCTGGCCTAGCTTCCCCTCAGTGCTCCGCCGAGCTCCCCTGAGTGCTCCACCTAGCTCCCTTCAGTGCTCTGGCCTAGCTCCCCTGAGTGCTCTGCCTTTAAGTAAGTTGCATTTAAGTAACACATGTGTACATGGAACTGAATTGGAGTCATAAACATATGTGCACACATATATATAAATAAATGTCCCAAGCAGGAGTTGAACTTAGATTTTTAAAATCACACCCAATAAGCAAACATGATGAGCAAATTATACAGATCCTTAGATAAGAGTTCATAGTATAATTATAGAATATTATTTTTGAAAGCAGAATATAAAGAAACCAGGGAGGCTACCAAGAAGAGACTTGATACCCTATGAGCATATACAGGGGGAGGAGGTCCCGCTCATCACAGTCATAGGGGAGGGGAGTAAGGGGAAAATGGGAGGGAGGAATAGGAGGATACAAGGGATGGGATAACCATTGAGATGTAATAAGAATAAATTATTAAATATATTAAAAAAATAAATCAGGGAGGCTGTGTGGTGGTGGAGCATGACAAGGCTACATAGAAAGACCTTGTCCTGAAAAAACAAAACAAAACAAAACAGAAGGAAAGAAAGAAAGAAAAGAAGAACAGGGAGAAGAGACTCTTAAGAGCCGGGAAGCAGAGTCTTAGACGCAGTGAGGTAGCAGCTTGACGTGCAGCTTCCGTAACGAGATGGCTCTTTCAGAGCCGTTAGGGCGACCTTGAGACAGAGACTGCCTCCTGCCAGCTTAGGCTGCACTAGCAGTGCAATTGAGGGCGACCTTGAGACTGCCTCCTGCCAGCTTAGGCTGCACTAGCAGTGCAATTGAGGGCGACCTTGAGACAGAGACTGCCTCCTGCCAGCTTAGGCTGCACTAGCAGTGCAATTGAGGGCGACCTTGAGACTGCCTCCTGCCAGCTTAGGCTGCACTAGCAGTGCAATTGAGGGCGACCTTGAGACTGCCTCCTGCCAGCTTAGGCTGCACTAGCAGTGCAATTGAGGGCGACCTTGAGACTGCCTCCTGCCAGCTTAGGCTGCACTAGCAGTGCAATTGAGGGCGACCTTGAGGACTGCCTCCTGCCAGCTTAGGCTGCACTAGCAGTGCAATTGAGGGCGACCTTGAGACTGCCTCCTGCCAGCTTAGGCTGCACTAGCAGTGCAATTGGGGGCGACCTTGAGACTGCCTCCTGCCAGCTTAGGCTGCACTAGCAGTGCAATTGGGGGCGACCTTGAGACTGCCTCCTGCCAGCTTAGGCTGCACTAGCAGTGCAATTGAGGGCGACCTTGAGACTGCCTCCTGCCAGCTTAGGCTGCACTAGCAGTGCAATTGAGGGCGACCTTGAGACTGCCTCCTGCCAGCTTAGGCTGCACTAGCAGTGCAATTGAGGGCGACCTTGAACTTCTGATTCTCCTGCCTCTGCCTGCCGAGTCACAGGTGTGTCCCCATGCCTGCTCTGTGTGCTGGTAGAGACCAGGCTTTGTGCATTCTAGACAGGCCCTCCATCAACTGAGCTACACCCCAGCCCTTGTCTCTTGGAGCTTTAAGCTCGTTGGTTGCCTTAGGCGGTTGAAGTCCAGTTTTTGATGCCAGTAGATCCAGTGGAGGTTTTTTCTCAGGACTTGCTGTTCAAGGATAAATTCAAAATGGATGATTAAGCCTGGCCTGATTCCAGGCCTTGGCTTGCAGATTTAGAATAACACTTTGGGAGAGATACTGGCCTTGGCACCGACCAGACCACTAAATTCTTTCCTTTGCATTGTTGGATCTCACGCAGCTCTGGATGGGTTGTTTTTCCCAGCCAGTCAAGTGCCTTGAATACTGTGCTAACTGCAGAATAGCTCTTGGGGGCGTCAGTCAGACAACTCAGACAGTAGTTGTTTGCTGCAGAAGAGAATTTAGTCTGCGGATTGTTCGAACACGCATCCTCCCTATTGTTTCCAACTGTGACTGACTACATACAGTTTTGAGTAACTAAAACTTATTATAACAAGAAACACACATGCCGGGCGTGGTGGCACATGCCTGTAGTCCCAAAACTCACAGAGGCAGAGGCAGGTGGATCTCTGTGAGTTCGAGGCCAGCCTGGTCTACAGAGTGAGTTCTAGGACAGCCAGCGCTACACAGAGGAACGCTGTCTTGAGCATCCCTGCCCAGCTCCCCCCCCCCCCCGTGGTCGTTGACATTCGTGTATGAGCTGTGAGAGCTGTACGTGGCATCGCTTCACTCAAGTGTGTTTGCTTGTTTTTAAGCAACACTGACAGTGGAGCCTGGGCCTTGTGTGTGCTGGGCAGGCACTCCAACCCTGAGCTTTATCCCCAGCCCTTCATGGAAGTTTTTATAACTTACTTTACCATCTGGAATGTGATCAAGTTCTGTAAATGTTCTCTTGTTTTTTGTTGTTGTTGCTGTTGTTTTTCTTTTTTTCAGAGCTGAGGACTGAACCCAGGGCCTTGTGCTTGCTAGGCAAGCGCTCTACCACTGAGCTAAATCCCCAACCCTGTTCTTTTGTTTTAAAATAATGAATTAAACTTTCCAGAGTGACCTCCCAGCTCACCAAAGGGTAGAGCTGCGTGGGAGCTGGAACAGCAGCACCGCAGGGCAGAGTGTTGAGTCTCCACTTCATGTGGTGGTTGTTGGGCCTGACTCACTGTGTGCTCCTGCCCACTGCTGTGGCCGGTGTCTCGCTAAGACTACTTTGAGCAGCTGTGATTTGATTGGTTATGTTTAGGTCCAGTGAGTTTTGTAATTTGCCTTTTTTTTTTAAACAATTCATATACTTAAAGAATATAATTCATTACAACCTTACAGTATTGATTAATCTACCCTGAGTATCACCAGAGAGATCCATCCTTTCCTCATCCTCCCTCCCTCCTCCATCCCTCCATGTTCTGTCTGCAAATGTATATGTACACCACAGTGCCTGTAGAGATCTGGGAAGGGCCTTCTGTCTCCTGGAAGTGAAGTTACAAACCGCTGTGAGCCCCATGTATGTGCTGGAATGAAAGCTGCGTCCTCTGGAAGAGCAGCCCCGAGTCTGCAGTGACACTAGAGCTGCAACCCTCGCCCTCTCTACTCTTGGTAGCCCTAGGTTGTTTCTGCCCCTGTGGATTTGCTATATTCTGGATGTTAATGGAACCACATAACATGCAGTCTTTTTTGAAGAGGCTTCTCCCTCCCTCCCTCCCTCCCTTCCTCCCTCCCTCCCTTTCTCCCTTCTAAGCCAAGCCAGGAGAATCATGAGCTAGAGGCCAGCCTGGACTGTAGGAGAGTTCTTGTCTCAACAAAAAAAGTTTTGAAAAAAAAAAATAAAATAGTATTTGTAGCCGGGCGTGGTGGCGCATGCCTTTAATCCCAGCACTCGGGAGGCAGAGGCAGGCGGATTGCTGTGAGTTCAAAGCCAGCCTGGTCTACAAAGTGAGTCCAGGATGGCCAAGGCTACACAGAGAAACCCTGTCTTGAAAAACCAAAAAAAAAAAAAAAAAAAAAAGTGTTTGTTTCAAATGAGGGAGGAAAAAAACTGGGTGTGATGACACGTTCATTAACCTCAGTGTGTTGGTGGAGGCAGTGGCAGGAAGATTTCTAAGCTGAGACCAGCCAGGTCCACATAGAAAGTTCCAGTCTAAGCTGGAGGCGGCCTGGTTGTGATTAGTGCAGGAAACATCCATCAGGATCCAGTTATTCCTGGCATGGTTGTCTCTGCTGTTTCAGGATTAAGGAGTGTGTGTGTGTGTGTGTGTGTGTGTGTGTCCGTCCGTCCGTCCGTCCGTCCGTCCGTGTATGCATGTGTGACTGTGTCAAATGAAACTAGGGAAGCAGTACATGTTTCTGTGGTTATTGGAGATTTGAGCATCTGTAGGAGAAACAGGGAAGAACACTGTTGTAGCTCAGTGGTTCTCAACCTGTGGGTCAAGACCCTGTGGGAGGTCGCATATCAGATATTTAAGTTATGATTCATAACAGTAGCAAAATTACAGTTGGGAAGTAGTAACAAAATAGGTTTTTGTTTTTAATTTTCGAGAAAGGGTTTCTCTGTGTAGTCCTGGCTGTCCTGGACTCACTTTGTAGACCAGGCTGGCCTTGAACTCACAGAGATCCACCTGCCTCTGCCTCCTGAGTGCTGGGATTATAGATGTGGGCCACCACGGCTTGCAATGAAATAATTTTCTGATGGAGCTCAGTACAACATAAGGAACTGTATTAAAGGGTCACAGCATTAGGAAGGTTGAGAACCGCTGATCTAGCAGCTGATCCACAATTGTATTTGTGCAGCAGGAAGAAAAGTGTCTATGTCACAAGGTATTTTCTGTGATTCCAAGGCAGCTGAGTTATGGTTCGTTCTTTCTTTCATATATTTTATATGAGCCAGTCTCTTTTTACTGGACATTGGTTCTTTTTTGGATTTTCCAGACAGGGTTTCTCTGTGTAGCCTTGGCTGTGCTGGTCTCTGTTTGTAGATCAAGCCCGTCCTTGAATGCACAGCAATCCGCCTGCCTCTGCCTCCCAAGTGCTGGGATTAAAGGCGTGCACCACCATGCTTGGCTTGGACATTGGTTCTTAGTTAGGATATGAAGATCCAGACACAGTTGAATTCTTCCTGGGTGGGAGCTGGGCAGGCAGTTAGCTCAGGCATGCTGTGTCCTCCACATGGACCCCTCTTCAGTGGTGTGTAGGTTTCCACTCATGTTTGAGTTCTTTGTAAGGAGTGTAGTCGCTAAGAATCACATAGGCTGTCCGTGCTGTTTGCCCTGAGTTGCTGCCTTTCCTACATATGTCAAGGTTGGCTTTGGGCCTGGTTCTGCATCTCCACTCCCAGGTACAGGTAGTAGGGCATCACACCGTATGAGCTGCATCACTTGAGTCAACTTCCTTTGCCATTAGAGCAGCGTGTGTATTGTGTGCTAGGAATACACACAGTCCTTGGCATGTATTAGCTCTTTTAATAGTGTGTGGATCCTGTTAACACATTTTGCAGTTGAGGAAATTGTGTGGCAGACAGCCCACACAGGTAGCACGTCATGTGTGTCCACCTGCTCTCATATATTCTCACATACACAATTTAAAACAAAACGAAACCCCCCACTTCTTGTCCTGTTCTTCCTAGCAGAGCTGTCAATGTAGACCCCAGAGGCAGTCCTAAAGCCAGTTCCCTTACAGTAGCAGCTCTGTGCAGGTCACAGGAAGCCTCATGCTATTTCTACCGGAGGAAGAAGTGTCTTAAGTCCCAGCCAACATAGGAAATACCACATTTGTTTCATATACTGTGCTACAATGACTGTTACTGCTCAGAGATGACTGGTCCAAGGCTGCCAGCTCCCTTGGGACACTTACACAGACAAAGTCACATACCAACAATCCAACATAGGTTGATAGGCCCCTGAGTAACCCTTGAACCTCATGGCTCATTGGGATGACCTTGCTGGGATCACTCAGAGTTCTGCCTCATGCCATGTGTAATTACATCATTAATTGTAGAATCTCTTGGATGTCTTTATTCTGGAAGAGACTGTAGACTTACTGAGTGTGTAAATTCTAGGGCAGTGTCCCCATTAAGGCAGTGTTGGCACTTGGGTGCATCAGTGAGCACTCCTACCTCTGGCCCACGGTGCTTCCTAGTCAGATGCACATTTGTCCTCCATCTTTAAGAAAACCCAACCCTGGGACAGGCCTGTCAGATACCTCATTCCCACCGAGACTGACTCAGTCTTCTGCTCTGAACAGTCATCTTTTGCCCTCACCCTTCCTGTAAACTGTGACCTGGGACATGTCAATCAAGCGGGTTTTTTTTTTTAGTGCTTGCTTTACATTTGTGGCTGCACGCGCCATTCTCTTTCCTTCTGTCTCCTTCCATCCTTTCCTGCTTCCCTGCTCTCTTAGTACCATCTTTTTCTAACTGTCTGTTCCCCCAAATGTCAGTTTACCCCAGGATTCCTTCCCTGGCCTTCCTCTCTTCTCACACCAAATTCTGTCTGGGTGATGTCATTGACAGTACTGCGTCAGCTGCCACCTCCTGCAAAGATCTATATATTAAGTCTCGCTCTTCTCACTGCCCACGCCTCTGCTTTTGACTCTACATGTTAGCAACGTCAGACGATTGTGAATAGAAGCTCATGTGACCGTCCTTACTCCCGGTGAGGAAACTGAGGCCAGTCTAGCTTAGGATCAAAGAGCTAGTTTATATCAGAACTGGAATGGAAAACTAACTTACCTGATACCTGGAACCCCAAATTACAAATCCCTGCCAGACACTGAAGTGTGATTCCTGCGGCACTGGCAAGCCTTCCCACCCACCCAGCCGGCCGCTCATGTCAGCTTTGTGCTGGCAGCGCTGCTGTGCTGCACCGGGCTGTCTTCCTCTCCGCACCTGGCTCCACAGAGTGTGAATTGGCTGCCAGCGAGGGTCTTCAGCTCTTTCAGAAGTCTCTCGTCTATTTCTGAGCGTGGGGAGGACATGTTTGGCTTTGCTCAGCTGGTTTCGTCTAGCCTGTGATGAAGCATGCCTGATTCATGCGTTGCTCAGGGCGGCTCTGTAGGTTAGTCTGGGTGTTGTTATTTATTCCCTGATTTTAAGAAATTGTCCTAGTGGATGAACAACAGAGGCAGTCTATCTGGCTGCACCTGTGTGTGGATCACTCAACGCTGGAAATGGTTTTCCTACTCTCTGAGAAAATTAAAGATGACAGTCTGAGGAATGGAGTGGCCACAGATAAACGACCTTCTCTCTTGACACCTTGGAGTTGAATAGCACTCATGTTAGGTGCATGTGGTCCTCTGTTTGATGCTTGGTGACACCCTTTACATCCACATCCGTCCATGGTGGCTCATCTCTTCAGCTTTGTATCTGTGAGAGGCCAGCTTTCCACCCGTGTGGTCTGCCAGCGTTGGGAGCTACTTATTTTCTTGGCTTTTGTGGTCAAAATCCAGTGGCTCATAGAGACACTGGCTAGCCTCTTTCTCCTAATATTATTGATTTCAAACTTTGCACTCACTGTCTCTGGGGATGGCTGTGTCAACAGCACCCTGTGGAGGTCAGAGGTCAGCACGCAGGAGGCAGTGCTCTTTGTCCACGTTGGGGGTGCAAGGATGGGGGAGCTCAGGTCAGGGTCAGGTCAGCAGGCTTGTGTGTGGGGCGCTCTTGCCTGCTGAGCCACCTCACCTCATTTATAAAGATGGAACCAGAGGATGGTAGAGCAGGTCCCTAGAAATAGTCAGTCGACCCAGGAGTTTTTAAATGAACCTGTTAAATACAAAGCTGTATTAGACTCTGGCTGGGGTAGGGCTAGGTGTGTCAGCTAAGTCTAGTTGAGTGTGAGCTAAATGCCTGGCACTTTTATTCTCTTGACGGTTAGGGAATGGAGCTGGTCCGCCTTCCTCAGCACAGCTGGCTCAACACCTGTGACTTTCCGCAGGCAGCCATTCAATAGAAGAGCTAGTGTCTACACTGGCCTCTGCTTCTCTGTGAAACCTGCGCTTTCTCCGCTGCCCGAGTCCGTGGGAAACTCACCATCTCTGGATTCCTTTCGCTCCTTTTATTCAGCCCTTTGTAGAACTGTTGGTAGGAAGTTTTCTAAGCTGACAAAGGAGCATACCTTCTGCATTAGGAGATTACTCTAGCCAGCTGTATAGTGATGGTGTCACACCTGAGTTCAGCTTCTCCGTCTGTTAAGTGTTTCGTCGTGTTGCCTTTTATCAGTTTGAACTTGTATCGTGCCTTTGGTAAAATACCATTTGTGAGAAGTCATATACTTGACCCAGAAAAAGGAGCTGTGTAGCCCAAACAGTCCTATACGCAGGGTTTTGGAGAAGGCGGTTGAGGCTCCCTCAAGCTCTTAACACAAATGTCTAGTTACTGTTCTGAATGAGGTGAAAGGGCACCTACTAGGAATGGAAAGTGGAATGTCTTAATTCCTTTCAAAAATTGGTTTGTAAAACTAACAAGGTTGACTAAAAAAAAAAAAAAAAGAAATTATTACCACTTGAAGACCTTTAGAGCTGACTTGAAAAACATTAGATAAATGGAGATTCTCATCTTCCAACTTTTCGTTGTTTTAAGACAGGGTCCCACTTTAGCTCAGGCTAGCCTGGACTCTACTATACTAGCTGAGGCTAGCCTAAACTCCACTACAGGTTGCAGTGATTTCACAGAACTTTATTTTCTTTCTTAACTATATAAACTTTGTCCTTTCATCACTATATTGATTGTACCTACATGTAGAAAGAAACACCAAGAATGTTAGAAATAATTTAGTATTTTTAAAGTTAAAAAAAAATAATGTGTGTACGTGAGCATGTGTGGCAGTCAGACAGGACTATGGAGTCAATTCTGCACCCCGCCTTACCTGGGCTCCCGGGATCCATTGAAGGCCCCACCACACGGCCTGTGCCTGCTGAGCCCCTGTGCTGGCCCCGAACAGTGCACTTGATGCACTAGATCCTCTTAGGTATTTACAGTAGGATACACCAAGACACAGCAGGGACGACTGTTGGTGAGGGTAGAGCCACTGTTCCGTGCACTTGTGAGACTCTCTCAGCCGAGAGGACGTTTGAAGATGCGGGATAAGCAGTAATGCACGGAGGACCCATTCTGTTCAGGGTTGATGAGATGGCTGTTGGGGGAGGGGATTACCACCATGCTTGTCATGACCTAAGCTTGGTTCCTGGGACCCACAGGACAGACGGGGGAGATCTGACTTCTGACTTGTCCTCCATCTTTATGTGCGTGCCATGGCATACAAATGTCCCCATAAGCCCTCAAATGTCTAACATACACACAAACACACACACACACACACACACCACACATCATGTAAAAAAAGAATCTTCATTTGCAGGAACATATACAACTTAATAGAATTTTTCCTAGGTATCACGTAGCTTTTCTGCCTGTCTCAGGTTAGCTTCCAGATTGGCCTCGTAGATGTCTTCAGTGGTCTCTGTCTTCCCTATGTGGATCTGTGGCCTCGTAGATGTCCTCAGTGGTCTCTCTGTCTTCCCCATGTGGATCTGTGGCCTCGTAGACATCCACAGTGGTCTCTCTGTCTTCCCCATGTGGATCTGTGGCCTCGTAGACGTCCGCAGTGGTCTCTCTGTCTTCCCCATGTGGATCTGTGTACAGTCGTGTCTGAATTGTCACAATTCATGTTGTATTCTCCTGTCTCCAGCTGAACCAAGATCTACTGTTTTCCTGGACTATACTTTCCGTGTAAAGGATGGAATGTGTGGGTAACAGGTATCAATTTGAAGATAACAGGGGTCCTTTATACCTTTCCATTGTAGATTTGGCAGTAAGTGGGCATGGAACTCACATAGGCTGAGTTTGCCCCAACTGATGAGCTTGTAGTGGCAGCTGCCCTCTTTGCTGCCATCTCCAGCAATTTTTTATTTTTGACCAATTGTTTGAAGTTCTTACAACTGCCACTCTCAGCTGAAAGATGACAAGGAATTAACTGCCCCGAGGATCCTAGGGGTAAGGTGTGGAGAAGTATTAATGTCTTTTAAGTCATCTGTTTTGATAAAGAGAGTCATAAAATTGTCTATTCCATGTTATGTGTTTTATGAGTCATGGGTTTTATTCTTTGTGGTGTGTGGTCTGGAAGTCAATGACAAAGAAATAATTAGGAAGTTTGCCGCTGTTAGGTAGGTGATGGCTTTCCAGTTTATTGAACATGGGCTTTAGCCAGATCAAATGAGCTATTGACAGATATTTTAGAAATTTGGGATGATGGTTGTGCTGTGAAGAGCCATGTAACGAAGAGGCATTAGGTTGGTGGCCTTCGAGGTGACCATGGGCTCTGAACAGGCAGGATCCAACGGCTCTGTGGCTCTGTGTGAGGTGCTGGTGGTGGGGGCCTCCTCTTCGGCTGGGCCAATGGCAGCGGTATGTGCCTGTGTCCTGATCCCTGTAGCACTTTTAGACTCCACCCTCAAGCATGCCATTGTCCTCCAAGTTTCCCCGCTTCTGTCCAGACCCACTTAACAGCAGCTCCAGTCGTCTGCTCCTCCTTGCTGAGGTGGAATTGTGAGGGCGACTGGACAGACTCAGGTTACCCGGTCTCAGACTGCTCCTGGTGCTGCGTGCTTTATGGCGTGTGCTTCCTCCCACAGCAGCTGCTGCAGACCTTTGGACAGGTGCGCCCTGCTGACCATACATGTGGGCGGAAAACACACTATCTTGTGGCAGGGAAAAGCCAAGCCCTGTATTTGTTTAGTTCTCAAAGCCCGGGGTGCTGGAGAGGTGGCTCAGTGAGCAAAGGTGCTGAGGCTGTGGATGGGTGCAGGATAGGACTGACTCCCCAGGGTTGTTCTGCCTTCCACCCCGTGCCATACAGGCACACGCACACAGAGAGGAGGGCAGAAAGAGGGTTAAAAATAAAATAAATCTTTTTAAAAAGATTAGTGATCAGCTGGCTGTGGTGGTCCACACCTTTAACCCTAGCACTTATGGAGGCAGAGGCAGAGTGAGTCCAGGACAACCAGGGCTACACAGAAACAACAAAACAAAAAGCATGCTCCAAGGCAGCAGAATCTGCTCACCTCCCAGGGGTGGGACTGACTCCTGCATGAGTGTGCTCAAGCTGAGGTACACCTGCGTGTGTGCCTTCCTCTGGCTCTGAGGTGCCCTGGGTCCTGCAGCTGCTTCTCTGCTCACTTACATTGTTGTTTGAGACAAGGTGTCACTCTGTAGACCAGGCTGGCCTCAAACTCAGAGAGTTGGCCCTGCCTCCGCTGGGATTAAAGGCGTTGTGCACTACCATCCCTGGCCCTTTTCCTCTGGGCATCTTTAAGGCCTGCTGTCAAACTTCAGTAAACTTCTGTAGGCTCCCTTCCTGAGGCCGGTCAGCTCCTGCTAAAGTAAGGACTTCCTTTTCTTCCGCCGGTTCTTCCCCGAGGACGCACGGCTGCTTATTGTCCGTCCCCCCCCCCCCCCCCCCCCCCCCGCCCTGCTGCTTCCATTTTAGCATTCGTTCAGTCTCACTCAGCAGGTGTGTGTGTGGCAGGCTGTGGGCGGCCACTGAGTAGAACAGGGCAGCCCCTGCCCTCAGTGCACCTAGGAGGGGGCAGGGGTGTAAAGAGATCAGTAAAACACTGGTGGTGCTAAGTGCTGCCCCTGCTGGGTGACGACAGCCTTGCAGAAGAGCCTAGGAGGAGACACCAACAGTGGCAGAAGGCTGCTCCGCGCTGCCTGTTGCCAAGGACTTCAGTCAGAAAAAAGATTTTTAGGTGCCAGCATCAGAGTCCTCACATTCCTGTAGCCACTCTGCTCCTTCCTGGTCTCCTTGGTGTCTTTCCTAAGTTATCAGTGTCACTCAGCTAATTGGCATGGCAGCATAGACCCTCTTGATTGACCCCTCAGTGGCTGATTCGTGTCCTGCCTGCCGAATCCAGCAACCTGTCTAAAGACCACTGAAGGATGCAT